>NC_064875.1:13671466-13788966 GCF_943734745.1 Anopheles darlingi
TAGAGCAATGGTTATCGTTTATGATTTTACGTCGTCTAGTAATAGTAGATAGGTCCGGTACCAATGGCAATGTCAGCAATTTCACCCATCTTTGAAAATATTTCAGTGTCCGTTTTATGATAGTAAATAGCCGTTAAGATAAATCGTTGGTTTGTTTCGCTGTTATCAGTCCATGCAATGAGCGTTGAAAGAATTGTTAAATAGTCCCTGTAGGTCAAATGGTGAACAGTAAACGATGGTAAGTTTCATCAACGGTAAATTGTTATTTCCCTAAAGCATTTTTTAAGAGAGTTTTTAAATCATGTTTTGCATTGGCGCATACATGCACGATTGCTTTGATGAACTGTGTTTTTTGTTTCAGAATTCTGACAAGGCGAATTGAGGAAAATTAAAAATCCAAGTAGCCTTGAATTTGAACTTTTGTCAGATGTCTGGCTAGACGCGATTTGCGATCGAACATATCTTCTATTGTTTGTAGTGGTAGAGGTTGCATTTATTTACTGGCACTTTAAAATGATATTGAAAGCATATAACCCGTATAAATAATTAATTTTATCAAACCACTGACTCACTCATAGCCGATTTGAGCATCAAAAACGACACTTCAGTTGCACAAGATACCCAATCGAAGGAATTTATGCATGGCTACCGGAAGCAACATAAAACCAGTATGTGAATTGGATTAAAATTGAAAAATTGCCGATTGCTGGATCGATAAATTATTAAAAACAGCGCCTGTTCTAATAATACGCCATACAGTCCCATTCCAGAAGCTCCAGCGGACCAGATATTTCACACCACATTCTGGCCAACATAGCAAACCGGACGAACGGGGCCCAGAAAGCGACCTATAGGCGGGGTGCCACGTACGCCCCCTCCCCGGCTATTGCGTGTAAATCCTGCCTCTGACTGTTCTTCTCCGCAAAAAAAAATGAAAAGTCAATGTCAAGACCTCCCCCGGAGAAGGGAAGCCAGGAACCGGGAATGGCGCGCCAGCGAAGAACAACAGGAGCAATGTTTCGGGCGATAATTTACATAATTTCACCTCCCACTCATCCCACCCCGGGCGAGCGATTGCCGCCGAGAACGATTTCTGACTTTCCAGCTGTTGCCAAGGACAATCGTGGAGTGTTGTTCGTTTGCGTTACGAAGTCATCCCCCGGCCCCGCCTCGACGTTACCTAATGGGGGGGTGGAATCCTTTCAAAGACTGTTACCTTCTTTTCCCTGTTTCAAAGAGTTTTCTGAGGAAAACTGTTGTTCTTACTGTTGTCTCCCGCTGCGTCTCCTGTTTTGCCCCTTGCTTCCACTGTCTCGCTGTCGCTCGGTTCTAAGGTAGGCAACCGCAACCACCCTCCCGATGAACGCTTCGTCTTCCCTCTGCCGTTTTTTCTTCCCAGAAGGGTTGTTTATGTAAGCAAGAACGGCAGGAACGGCAACGGGTCTCGTTCATTGGTTCAGCGAATGGCCGGGAAATGCCGCACGTTTTACTTTCGGCACGTGGCTGCACAGGTGGCACACGTTCGCACCTCTTGCTCGTCCCAGAGCGTTCACATTCAAGCGAGCGAGCGAGCTCGACCTACCGACCGACCTACCGACCGAGCATGGAACCTTCATCAATTTTTTATCCGAAAAGTGGATTTAAAATATCAATTGTGGGTTTGAATAAAATATTTTAATAACCTCAATTGGTGGTGCATAAAATATGAGCCACAACAGCTGCCGCGTGGGGGGTGTTTTGGTGGGTAGGATTGAGAAGGGGATTAGAAGAAGTGTGTGAAGAACGAGGAAGCGAGCACAAATCATATTTATCGTACTTTGCTGAACATAACGGGTTGGCCTTTATTAAAAAGATAAAATACGAAGAAATCGTTATTGAATTCATTTATTTCGAAACGGTGAAGGGATGATGCCCTTCGAAGAAATGTAACTTGAGATAACTGTTTTTCTCTTAGCAAGAAACATATTTTGTGAAAGGCATTTCGTGTGTTCGGCTTGCCAAGAAGTTGTTTTCAAAATCACAGTTAATGGCAAAATGGCGTCTACTCGAAAGCAAGCATCCTAAGCATCACGTAGCCGTAGCCACACATTCACCGTTAAGGTGGCTTCGGTTTGAAAATTTCAAAACTCCTAACCCAATCCCAGTCACCATTGGCCATCGTCGGCAAGCATTAACCTGGGCGTTCGGTGTTCGTCGCCGGCTGCTTTGATAAGCCACCGGAGACCCCGGGACCGGGTCCCGGTCCCGGGAGCACCACACATACCATTAGGATCCTTGCGCCAAACAAAGTTATTAACTTTTTACTCCAACAACCATGTGCATGTGTGTGTGTGTGCTTGTGTGTGTGTCTGTACGTGTGCCAGACGGCGACGCTCCTTCGTTTTCCATGGCAATGACGCTGCAAACAATCTTCTATTTATTGCTTCTACACTTTCACCACCACCACCACCAGCAGCAGCAGTAGCAGCTCGACCATTTCGTGGTGGAAAAAAGGTGAAGGACCTCATTAGACGCCATGGCACACGGTTGGCGCATGGAGCGCCTAGACACGTTTCACTATTGAGCGACTTGGAAATGCTTCCCATGTGTACTGTCATACGCGGGACCAAGATACTGGCTGGCCATTGATTCTCGGTCCCGGTCTCGCTCGCTCGCTCGCTCGCTCGCCTTGCCGTCCAACGACGTTGGCGTCATTCATGCGCTTCAAATGCGTCTTTGGGCAAACGTCTTCGTCTTGTCGTCCGCTCTTCGTTCGTGGTGCATTGTGCTACACGATAGCTCGAGTTTGCCTCGTTGTGACTCGAAGGATGGCAAAAAACGGGGGATCATAAAATCTTCTCCACTCTCCATGTCCTGGTCTAACTCACCACTCCCCCCTCTTCACCACCGCCCGGCCCCGTGTGGCGCGTTTTCGGTACCGCACATATCGACCATGAATATCAGAGGACGATGTAAACAGCGTTTTCATTTCATCCACCACCGGAGCAACGCCTCGTCTGGCGCACTAGGAGAAAGGAGGTTAGGGGAGAGTAACGTTACCCCGATGGCGCAGTTCACACGCCCAAGTATTCATCTCGCTCGCTCGGTCGTTTTTTCGTGCGAAAACAAGCATTAATTTGTTGGAATTTTCCACTCGACTTTTCGGGAGACACGAGACACGGCCGTTTGCTGAAGGGAGGAGCAAGGGATTAAGGGTTGCTAGGGCCCTTGCCAGGAGTGCAGCGACCGCTGTGAAGGTGCCCTTGGGCGCCAGCGAGCGGGCACACTGTTTGCATCACATCTTCCAGCGATTGAACGTCGTTGTCGGAAAGCGTTTCTCTTCGTTACGTTTACTCGTGGTTGCTTTTGCTAACCACACAGAGTGGGACCGTTTGGCCGGTGGGCGAGAGGAAAAGTAATAAGCTCTTCGTCTCTAGACGTCTGCGTTCTCTGTTATGCATTGTGATGGAACCGGGAGCTTAACATCATTTCTATCACAGCACGCAACACTCGAACGTTACGCTGACGCGTGATGTGAAGCGCGCACCGAAGCGCGATATGGTCGTTGCCCTGTCGTGTCATTTGAGGGTCAAATGAAATCGAATGCAATGCCCAGTGGAATGACCTGTGCCGTGTTTTCGGTCGCCGTTAGACGACTTACGACGAGTTTATTATTAGGTGCGATGCTCAGGCTGACGGCACTGTTGATTGAAATCATATTTCATCGTCATTCAGTTAGACATAAGGTCGAGAAATATAGGTCTGCTGGTAGAAAAAATAAGGGACATTTTGTTGATTTATTTGGGAAAACGTAGAGCTTTATTGCGAAAAAGCTACTTGAAACATGAAATTTCAAAGCAAATGCTCTTCCAAATGAACCAGGTATACTGAAAATGAAGAACGTACCAGATACTGATAGCAACACTCATAAAAAACATACTTTTGGGTGTGATTGAGCGACTTGCGAAGAATTTTTCTTTATAGTGAATTTCCAGCCAAGCTCGATAAGTTTCTTGCAACTGCATTCTGCTCAACCACGGTAACAAATTTATTTGAACCTCTTTTTGACAGTTCTTAACCGAAATTTGCTATCTCTTCCATGCACATTAAGGTATAATATCATTTAAAAATGAAATAAAAATAATAGTAAAACAAAGTAAATTACTTAAATATTTAAACTTGCCTTGGAATCTTAGCCGAAATTTGGTCATCATTTTCACAAATTACAGTTTACAACAGTACAAGATTGTTCATACTGTTGGGTTTTACTGAAGATAAACAATAACCTCCACGTGGCTGTTAGCTAACATCTAACACGCCTCGAGGCAAAAGCATAACTTTAAACATTCAGCTCATGAACGATAATAAATTAGCATTCCTTCTCCTTCCACGACATTCATCGGCGCATGTGTTACAGCACCAGCCGGGCAAGTGAAGCACATCGCAGTAATGCCCTGGCGCTAGAATTAACACTCAGAAGAGCAAAAACAAAAAACGGAAAGAATTAACATTCCGCTTGCCTGCTGGCGAACAACCGATCCGGTGGCCATGTTTTTAATGGTCCTTTGGGAACTAGATCCCTCCCATCTTGATCCGGCAACTTGCAGCGTTACTTGTATTCAAATTCTCGATGGCATGGTGACGATGCGCGGTTGATACATGTATGCGGAATGGAATGAGTTTCGTTCCAGGTCGTGGTCTAGGGGAGCTGCTCGGTTGCTCAACGTCACCATGTCAACTTAGCGACCATCCCAGTCCTTTGAAGGCTGATTCGCGGGTGTTTTCTCATGGCAGTGTCTCCGGTGGGCCGCAAAAGAACGCGGTTTTACGATTTGCCATAATGTGTAAATTTTGCTACCACCTCCAGCACCAGCACCAGCACCAGGACCAAGAGAACGAAATAATGCACTTTGGCGGTTGCAATAAAATTGTATCCTTTGTCTCGCTCCGGCCTCTCCCCGTTGTGCGTCACTGATTTTTCCACTTTTTTGCGCTCCTTGACACCATTCCTGACGCTCGTGTGTCGAGCACATGAGAGCGAGCGTTTGAGAAGACGAGAAAAGAAAAAATAACGAAGACGAAGAAGTTGGGACGGAAAAAAGGTTCCCGTTCGCTTACGCCAAGAATACATTATTTTTTTCCGTAGAGGAAAGAGCAAAACTTCAACCATCATGCCGCTTGCTGGTGTGGTGGTTTCCCTTTCCCGTCAGCACTTTGTTTCGTGCATATAAATGAACAATCCAGAATTCGTCTTGAGAGGATCCTGGACCGCAAGCCAGCCAGCCACGGAGCCACGGGGATGGAGCAAGACGATATGTGACGATAAAATTATTATGTCGGTGCGTTATGAGGCAACATTTCCACTCAGCATCGCATCGCACCACCGCAACATCCTTAAGCAGTAGAATCTGGAGGGGTGGTTTTTTGCTGTGGTGGATTAGATTTTGAGGATTTGATAATCCCGTCAGTAACAGTGACATCATTCGAGTGCCGGGTACCGGGGGAGGTTGCAGCAAAGAGGCAATTGAGGAGGAAGAGATACGATGTGCTGCAGTGTTCCTGTCTTTTCTTTATTATTTCCCAAGCACCCTCCATCAGACGAAATGGAGGCGCCTGGTGTGTGTGTGTGTGTGTGCATTTGATGGATTCGGTGTGGTTGATGGTATGGGATCCATTTTTATGAAGCCAGGATAGCGTCATCGGTTTTGTATACTCTTGAAACATAGCAAATGGTTCCGTAGCGAGGTGTGAGGTTTCCATTTGTAAAATGGAATCTCTTCCCGTAATATTATTTATGCAGAATGTTTTCGGATCGCAAAATGTTATCATTACGCTGTTGGCATTCATAATATCATGAAACTCGAATCAAATTGTTTAACTGTATTCGATCAAAGGTCTGAAACTGTTGGGTTTGTTTCTTATGACAATTTAAACAGCGACCGTCGAGGTGTTGGGCTATAGTCGTTGTTTATTCTCTTGCCTTTTATTTGGTCGTAGCGCCCTCTACGTCCAAGGTATAGAATTTCGTTAGTCACTTCTTAATCCTTGACATCCAATGTCACACTCAATGTATTAAAAGGTCTGTAAAAACAACGCTCATCAGCAAATGTTACCTTTTATTGATTAATAATTCTGGTCAAATATTAGGCATTATCATCGAAATTGTGTTTGTAAGCATAACAAGCACATAGTTCAGTGGTTTTCAACATAACAGAAGTTTATTATATATCAGTTTGCCTGCAATATGCTATCATGAATCGTAATTGATGCGGCCATTTTTTCAAAGGTTCTATTCCTATCCATCCGGTAATCATACTCCATTCCTTTCCCGTCTAGTTTTGAATGTTTAATTATGAGGACTCCAGGACTGGCCAGAATTACTCCCTCTAACATAAATTGCAACAAAATGACTGCTGATCCTCCGAAATCGCCGCCTATAGTTTATTTTTAAGATCCTCAGTATAAATTTCAACACCACTAGTGCTTAAATCGCCCTTTTTAAAATAGCTTAACAATGTTCTAATATTTACTTGCACCACTTCAATCCATCAGATTTCCAGGATTCACTCATTAGAAACAGCACACGAACGCACATGGAAACTTAATATTCAAATCATCGCGCAAACCCTGCGATAAACAGAGGTAATGAAATGAGCAGCCAGTGGAATTAGTAAACAGCCCATTATTTAGGCTTCACGTACCGGTTTTGGTTTCCGATCGAAAGCCCAAACACGCGATCATTAGAATGTTTTCGGTGAAATCCAACGCTGAAATCATTCATCATGCGTTCCGCCACAGCGCTGCGTTCACTTCCATGTCAATCAATCGTTTGCTCATCGTGTGATAATCTAATATCCTTCGAGTCAACCAGGTTCGTCAGGCTCTCTCAATCTGGTTTCGAATTGTCTAATGCGGCTCACGACATACCGACGTACCGGTGGCGTACCGTTTCGCTGGTAACGACGTAAAATGTAAATAAATCTTAATGATGTCCTCTGGAAAGCCTTCCTGTCGTCGTTCCACGGACCAGCATACGGCCACCAACCCGCTGATGCTGATGCCGCCACAAGCGACCTTGTTTTCCGGGGCAATCATCACCATCCATCGAGATCCGCGAGCGAGCGAGCGAGCTTCAGCAGCAGCAACAGCCTAAACAGCCCTTCGTTCAACCCGGCGAGAAAGAGTTGTTTAACCGGTTTCGCAGTCAGACGCACGGCACGGTGGTTCCGGTTGTTATTTATTATATCGTTAGTTGCTGCACGCGCTTTCTAATTACGAAACCGCGGCACGGAATGGCACGCGGCACACGGCGCACGGCTTCCTCCTCGTGCCTCCGAGAGGACATCAAAAAGCCAACCAGCTCACCCCACCGAACGTTCGATATTTGGTGCCTAATGCCGAAGGGAGACAGCAGAGCACACGAACGGCACCACCGGAAGCTATCGGTTGCGCGATCACCGGGGAAATTTATGCAGCAATAACAAAACGATAACTTCCACCTGTGCGAATGCCATGCCAGTGTGACTAACGGCCGGTGCCGGGGTGCCGGTCCCAAAAATATGCTTCAGTGTTGGTGTCGGTGGCGAGATTTCAAAGTTTTCCCCGCGCGCCAATATTCACCAAAATCGCGTCGCGTCGGCACGGCAAGAGGCGACTTTTAGGCGCAGCAAGCAAGGAAGGAAGACGCCACTCGCGACGACAGCAGCACCTCTCGCTGCAGCAGCAGCGGCTCTTTAGCATATTTTCCCAATTAGCGCATACCACCGGCAGGGTAGGGCAGGGTTGCCACCAGTGCGGTGAAATCAAGGAAAACCGCCAAGAACCGCCACCCGCCAAGAAATGTCTCAATCGGCACCTGGCTCACCACCGGGAAGCACCGCGTAAGCGTTCGCTTTAAAAGATGAAGGAGAAGGAGGAAAAGAAGAGGTAGAAGAAGAAGAAGACGAGGAACTGAAAGTCTGAAATCTTGATGCAGACCGTCGTCCAGGGTGGAGGGGGCCCGGATCCCGGTAAAACCGATTGAAGCATCATCGTGCGGCATTGCGACCTCATCGTATCTGGTCTGATCTTGTGGTTGGCCATCTTGGCGAGCGCTCGCCACCGGAATTGAATAGGTTTCCTTCCCATTCCCCACCGACCACCGACCGAGGCTTCAGATTCAGGAATTCTTAGAGCTTTCGCCGGGGCCGGGGCCAACGCGGCCCGGAGTTTGGACCGGCCACTCTTAAGCCGCGCGCAGACAAAATCTGCGGTGCAAAAGGGAACGACTTTTTGATTTATGCTTCAATTTGTTTCACTCGAATTTTTCCTTCTCCTTCGCTGAACGCTGAAGCAGATCCTGCAGCAGCAGCAGCAATGGCATCCAAGAAGGCTGCTCTGCTGAGTGCTGTTCAAGCTCGGGAAGTTGCTCGGACGACGGACTTTACGCTTCAAAGCGCTTTTGCTCCAAAGGATTTCGGTTCGGTTTCGGCCAGGTCCTTACCTTTCAACGAAAACCATCCAAGATTAATGAGGGATTGTGTTGTTTCGGTGTTTCGCGAGCTGGCATTTGCGTTGGCGATTCGACCCCGCGTGGCGCGTCTCCATCGATCGAGCCAGGCCGCGGTGGATTCCATTTTCCCGGGTGGCGCCGCCGTCGTCGTCGTCGTCGGCGGCGACGGACGGTCGATAACTATGAGCCTCTCGCTTTCGCTCATTTGTTATTCATAACGGATCCGTAGTTTGCAAATTAATTATTATTATCTTGGTGCGGTGCTTTCGAGCGCTCGAGATCCTAGAGAGAGTCGACGAGGAACGGTGAAAGCGCTGAAGCGCGACAAGTACTTCACTGGATGGATCATCTGGTAAAAGGAATGCTTTCATTCGAATGGTTCTTTCTTTGAGCAACGAATTCCTTTAGATAATCGTTTCGGTGGTGTTAAAATATAAAACAAACAATTCATGTTAGCGTTTCTCTGCATACAGCCTCTTCATGTTTTTTAGGAACTTTGATTGAATATATGAAATATATTTTCGTATAAAATATTTTATTTGTAATCTGTAGATTACGAGTTTTCGGTTACTGTAGATTACGAGTTAGATTTATTTGGAAAATTTTTGTTTTTACATTTTTGCGGTAGAATTTAACATTACAAAATAAAATACTGATATTTATTCTTAACACAGACTTAACACTTAACAATCCTTCTTAAAATCATTAATTAAAGTTATAAAGATTTTGCCTGGAAAAATTATAATGCTAATAATGGTCAAAAATAGAAATTTTTCGACAAATCCTTTGAGAGCTTCAATTCCCTGAACTCAAGCTAGCCAAACATCGATAACGAGATTTATGATTATGATTCGTTTCGAGCAAATAGCAAGCAAATTTGAACCAGAATTCCCAGAAAGATGCTCCTCCATTTCCTCCCTTTCTATTTTGATTTCTAACACCATCTTCTATTTCTCCTTCTGGCTGCGTAGCAAAACGGTTTTACAAAGTAAAAAAAAAAATATCACTTTAAATAATATTCATCAACGAAATGGAATGCCGCACCGTGCTCGTGCTCGTGCCCCCCGCTCGAAATGCCATTAAATGCAAACGAATCCGACCGACCGTGCACAATGCGCGCCCTCTCTAATGATATTTAAATAACCATCGAACATCAAACGGATGAATAATTTCTGACCGTCTGGCCGGATGTAATCAAACCAGCGCGGTGCCAGTGCCGCAGCGGGGATACAATCGCAACCGGCACCGGCCCAGCGCCTCGCCATCCACCGTCCAGCCAGCCAGCCAGCCAACATTAATAATGCCGCTGCACAGCATCGCAGGCACCGTCCGTGCACCGGTTTTAAGTAATAGTCTTCTGCTAGAGTGAATACACCAAACGATCCTTTTTTTTTGGAAAGGCAGAGCAGAGTGAGAGGGAAGGGGAGAGGGGAGGGGGCGCATAATTTTTCCCTTATGCCTCCAGCTTGGCCTTTGGTATGGTAATGCATCCCGGAACGGGTGCCGGATGCATCGCTCGGATGCCGAAAATGTGGCGTATGTCGATGGTCGAAAGCTTCTAAAAGCTGCTCCTCCACGACATGCTATCCGCTTTCTGCGGTGGATCATATTCTATTTTGGCCACCAATTCCCCTCCCTTTCCTCTCCCACCCCGGGGGCATAACCGAATGAACATATTTTTGTTCCGCCCGAGAACCACTCCGCACGAGCAAAGTAAGACGACCGAATGATGATTATTCATAACATTGTCACACACACACACACACACGCGCGCGCGTACTGACCTTCGTCTGCCGGCTCGAGACGTTGGCCGTTGGAATCTATCCGGCGTTTCTTGGAGCATCTCCTGCTCTCCTGCTGCTATCCGCGGGCAATAGATTTCATCGAAGCAATAGGTCAAGGCAGCGTACCATCCAAGGCGACAGCGAGTGCGACAAGTTGTCTATTTGCTAGACATCAAACAACCCACCCACACCCACTGGGTGGCCCACTCCGTCGAGCGGAAGAGCGAAAGAGTCCTTGAACAGCGAGCAACCTCCGACGAGAAAGTATCATCGAAGCACAAATAAATTAAATTATGCCCGGACCCAAAGTTTTCCTCCTCGCTCTTTTCTTTTCCCGCTTTTGCTTTCGTGCGGTAGTGGGGGGAGGGGGGGGGGGTTTCAAATTTTCTTCCGAGCCCACATCACCGAGCGACCGATCGATCGGTCCGCAGTACGAACCACAGTAAAGAGAACGGGGTACGGGCTCCTTCAATTCCGGCCACCAGGCGACCAGACGACGGAAAGCTTTAGTTTCATGATCATGCCAGAGGACGTGAGCTTCCGCCTCTCGAGCCTCTGTCTCTGCACTGCATGCCTAGGGTGAAGTGAAAAGCATAAGAAAACGCGAGGCTCCAGACGCCATGAGGGGGGTTTGCGTGCCTGAGAACCAAATTGAAAAACCGGGAAAACCCGGCCTGGGAGGGGGAAGATTAGGTAGCTACGTGACGCATATGTGAAAGTGACTCGTTAAATGCTCCCGGGGATATGTTTCAATTACCGTGATGAGAACGAAGAAGGGGGGCTCTTGAGATAGCTGCGGCACGGCTCATCATGTCTCTATGCTTCCTTCGATGCTCCGATGGTGCTGATGAAAACTTTATCTTCTTCTCGTTTCCTACATATCGGTTAACCGGCCAAGCGGCCGGGAACATCCGGGGATTGAAGGGACACTTAGGCCCCGCGCTCCCCTGTAACGCTTCCGTTGGTGATGATGACTTGCGGCCTTGATGGTGATGACGTTTATTCGTGAATTTTTTTTCCTGCTTCACCGATCGATTGTGGATGAAACCGGGCTGTCGGCAATCAGCAAACGGATGATTCACTTAACCAAGGCTCGACACAGAGGGAGGGAACCTTTCTCTGAATTAATGAAATTTCAAAACACGATCCTACAAAACACATCAACGAATTCTCCAACATAAAGTTTCAAATTTGAATCAAAAATTATTCCTGTGTAAAAAAGACCTTTTCTTAAAAAAATAAATAGCCATTTATTCAAATGAAACTATTTCAATTTATCGTGTATCAATCAACAACGAGACTGCAGGCTGGTCGGAACATTCGCAAGAAAGCGCTTGATTGATTATGAATGCTCAATAGAAAATGGCATAGACAATGGCATAAAGGGAAGCACTTCTTTGGTACATTCCGGAAATTTCATCTCTGGCTTGTGTCCCATTTACATCTAACCATGTCCTTAACCGTTACTGGCTTCCAATTCTCAGGGGAAAAAAATGTTTCATTCATATTCATCAATTTCAAATATTCGGATCGGAAGCATATTTTCTTCCAAATAACTAATAAACTGAGTTGATTTCTGATATTCTGACTAATTTCAACAGGATCTTTTCTCAACGAGGTACACGCTTGAACTTCAGAATCATTGGTATTGCTATTAAATAGACTGTTATAGGTTTCAGGTACATCATAAATATCTGAAATGTTTGTTTCGTAACTCTGTATGTTTACGATTAGTGTTTTTAGTAACTAGATCGCTAGACACTCAACGAAAACCAACTGTAATGAATAGTGGTACACCACCGCGTAATTCAGTTTCTTAAAGTCCATTATTGACCGCCAAACGAGTGACTCAAAGTTTAATCTGCCTTCCTCGGTTCACGGTTCACTTATCAGTGTTTATTTGTGCCTTATCGCTAATCATTCTCACTTGCTTGTGACTACAGCTTGCTTGCAGCCCTGCAAGCAAGTGAGCTACATGAGGCTGTTCGCCGGTTCTACCAATTACTACTGCTCTCGGCAACACCAACTTTTGTAATTCATCAAAATCGAGTCTAAACTATGACTGTCTCTATGTAAGTTGCAAGTCGGTTGCAATAAAATTTGGGACAGATACTTAAAATAAAATCATCTAGTTAACTATTCTAACACAATTCCACACAATTCTGATAATAGAACTGATGATGATATTTGTTTAAAACGATCCAAGCTATCCAATTCGGCAATCCCAGTCACTCTGGCATAGGAGATCATCGCAACAGCACCAAAGCAGAGCATCAAAATTTAATCAGTAAACGTCTTGCGACTCTCGAGCTACCAATGGAATTACCGAGAATAGGTCCCAAAATAGCGACCCGTTTGCCTACGCGTCTAGCCAAGCTAGCAATCTAATCGCTCGCCTCGTGCGTCAAGACCGCTCGCCCGCTGTTTCGCGATAAGTACGCTTTAGCTTCCAGTGTGCCAGTGGCCAACCTGAGCAGCCCGGACTCGGACCCGGACCCGGATAGATAATCTCACCAGCGAACCACATCACGGGGCTCGGGGATCCATTATCCAATCGATTCCGGGCCAGTACTGACGCTGCGCCGTCTATGCCAATTCCTATTAACTTGCCTAATCCGTCCCATCCGGCCGCATTCCGGATGTATACCATCGGTCACATTCAAGGACGGGGGTGTTTTCGATCTGTTTCATCACATTTTAATCCTCTGATTAATAGCCAAAGGGGAACGGGAATTTCGTTCCGGTCCGGATTCCAGCAGCTTGTAGCTCGCTCGCCAGGAAAGTCCTTCGTCCTTCAGACAAGGTTTTACTCGAGAATAAGTCTTCCCCGATGTGCCAGGCCGATGGCAAGCCCAACCAATCCACCAAACGCCAGAAACCACCGATCATCAGCACCAACGGGGGAGAAAGCGAGAAAGAGAGAGAGGGAGAGTGAGAAAGGTGGGAGTAAAAGCGCTGAAGAGCCTCTGCGAAATGGGAAGACGATGTCCTCTAATCGGAAAAACTGTCATGCCTCGTTGTTCACTTTAAACCACGGGTAATTTGTTCGCCACTCCCCTCCTTCCTCTCCACCACATCAGCCCCTCCCGTCTGCAGCCTCATCGAACCGACCGGCAAGCGGCTGCTCGATGCGAGATCTGCCGAAGAAAACTTTCTTTCGCCGTTCGGTGAGCCCTGGGACAAGGGAAGAGTGGTGGCGCCGATGGCAATGCTGGCAGACAGCTGCCGCTGGAAGGATTTCGGCTCGGGAAGAGATATCTGCTCCGTTGCTGCGAGACAACGACGACGACGACGACGACGAAATCCCTCTCGGGAAGATTAGTCTTGCTCGATGAAAGATAACTTTCGTGACGGCCAAATCTCGTTATTTCGGTCATGGCGTCGGCTAGAGAGGAGCACACGCGTCCTCTGAGAGGTGGAATGGCGGGTACGGCGAAGAAGTGGTTTGTCGTTTGCCTAGGATGTCCTTGTACCCCCCAAAGGATCCTGTATCTTGCTGCCAGTTTGCCTGCCATCGTGCCGTGCAGCAGTTCCGGCGATTCCGGCTTCCGGTGGGCACTAAAATCGGTTTAAATCGTACCGCGGAACCATCGGGGACATTAAGAGGGATATGAAAAATCGTCTTCCGGCCGGCGGAAGACAAATTTCCCCTTCCCAATTGGTGATTCCTGTCGTAGGGGGGTTTTGGTTCGTTCGGTGTCTGCGTTGTGTAGGCGAGCGGGTCTAAATATACGAGCGATGGAGAAGGAGTTCGGGGAGAACATTGTATCGAAATGTTCTAAAGAAGAGGCCTTATGTCTCGTTGAAACACCTCCTTTTTGCTCCGTCTCTGGCCTAATCAACGCCTTTGTTTGAGTAACCTTGACATACTACTGTGTCCAAAAAGTAAGGTGACATTGGATGTATTTTGAAAGTTCCTTAATTTTTCTTCCAAATCAATTTTTTTGCCATCAATGTAATCCTTCTTAGACACAATGCACTTATGCCGACGAATTTTCCAGTTTTCTAAACACGCGAAAATGTCGTCTTTAGGAATGGCCTTCAGCACCTTTTTCGCAGCGGCTTGAATCTGCTCTATCGTGTCAAAACAGTGTCCCCAGAACGTAATTTAGGGCTTGTCTAATAGCCAGAAGCCAAATGTAACCAAATCAGGCGCATACGGTTTTATCGGAACGATATGAGTGAAAATATTGGAAAAAAAGTCACAGAAAACCAACGAAGTGTTAGATGGTGCATTATCGTGATCGAACACTGACGCGCTTAAGATGAAAAACATCCTTCCAAATGTAATTAGCGGATATGTTTGATATGCAAATATCATCAACAAAGTCTCTTGTTGTTAATCGACGGTTTTCCAACACCAAATCTTTGATTTTTTGGACGTGAACTGCATCGATTGTCGTTGGTGGTCGTCTAGAGCGTTCTTTCTCTTCAAAACGTTCCCGACCCTCCTGGAAGTCTTTCCACCAACTGTAAATAATTTTTATTGACGTAGTATCGTCACTAAAAGCATTCTGTACCATTCGCATTGGTATATTTGCAGCAGAAAAAATATTTTTAATGCAAATTCTTTGTTTAAAAATTTGCGACATGGAGAAAAACGAAGAATGCACTTTTAGCAGTTCACAAAATAATACGTATCTCAAACACTAGTGAATATTTTGACGTGAAACTTGCCATCAACAACAGTGCTAACAACATATAAAAAATATAAAATTAAAGATATCCTTTTACGCGGGCAATTTGGACACCGTGTCACCTTACTTTTTGGACACAATAGTACATGTTTTATTTCTAGCATCTATTTTTGATTGTTTTTGCTAAATGTATCGCAGCCATTTCATTTGTAAATTATTCTTTATTTTTTTAAATACTTGTTCTTGTTCTATTTGTGTAGATGGCGAAATCACTTTAAATCAATCAAAAAGAAATACTAATAACTATACGTTGTTCCAATGAGTCAAAGATATTTAGATCTTTAAAATTGTATTTTAAAATAGTTCAAACATCGTAGAGTGTTCAATTAAAACCAAAACTACTACATGCAATTCTTTTACATTGTCATCGCAGAGCGCAAAACAATTGTAACTTTTAGCTGCTACATTGTGATCCATCATTCTCGATTGCAACCATCAAAGCTTGTGCTAGTTGTCTAAGTGAAATTTCAACTGCAATCTTAATCGTCGTAAAGTGTTCCCACTAACCTTCCTTCGAGAAAATCAAAGCTAATGAGCTCATCGAAACGCAATAAACATCGAGCCTTTCCTCAGTAGAGGAAGATTTCCAATCAACATTATAAGAAAAGTTTGCCGTAGGTTACGT
Organism: Anopheles darlingi; assembly: GCF_943734745.1. Taxonomy (NCBI): domain Eukaryota; kingdom Metazoa; phylum Arthropoda; class Insecta; order Diptera; family Culicidae; genus Anopheles; species Anopheles darlingi. The sequence continues at coordinate 13,687,043 of NC_064875.1, forward strand.
AAAGCTAAACAGGGAGAGAAATAGATAAGTCTGGAATTACACATAAATATCCATTTCGCTTGTAAACGAAAAGGCTAGTGACGTGTTTGCAGTAAGTGCATTGAATGCATTACGTCGGGTATTGTATTTCTATCACCATCTCAACCGATCCACACCGCACTTGCATCGGAAAGGGGGCGAAAGGACAGTCCATGGATCATATTATTATCGGTTTGCTTGATATCCTGACGGCATACAAGAGGAGGTTTGTTTTCTGGTCCTGCAAGTCATCGGTGTCCAGAAGTCGCAACCAATTGTTACCATTCCTGTCACTAGCGCCACGGATACTCGCGACGAGCGCCGTAACAAGGCGAATAGGCCTTAGCTTGTGCTAGTGTAGTTGTGGCAAGTACCGCGGCATTATCCGGAAATTGCAGTTCAGGTGTCAGCAAAGTTGAAGCCAAACGTCGTGCGTTGGTATGACAGGCTAATGGCTAATGGCTGGGAGCCTCGGGATCCTCGACACGAATCCCATACCCTGGTCGCTGGTGAGCCCGGTATGTGCGGTCCTTGGAAAAGTCTTCTTATTAGCCCCGACACGGCAAGCGGTAATTAGAGGGGCTTTCATTAGACACGAAGGAGAAATGATGATTGGCCTTGCGAGCGCGCCCCCAGAATCAAGTGCCTTCGGTCGCTTTCACACACCTCCAAGGATACTGCATGTTGCGTACCTCTTGTACCATAAGGTTTCAAATAAAAAGTTAACGTAATTAAATCGTGCTTTTAGGGGGTGAAGGTTTCACCAAAGTGAATTAGCTGTCGGCCCTTTTGCTGTAAGGATCGGTGCGCGAGCATACCCGTTTGGAGTGCAATTAGCTTCTTGAAACGAAACTTTTTGCAAATCGGCGCAAATAAGTGTCATTTTCTGTAATGAACCATTTCGGGAAAACGTTTTAAATGTCGGAGTTGGCCAGGTATGGTGCGCTGAAAGAAAGAAAGAAAACCATGAGGTACCTATGCGTTCGCAGATTATACATACCTGAGTTGTTTTAAGGCCAGATTCGACTGGAATATAGTCGGTGTTTATGTTATAACATCTCATGTATCATCGTATACTTTTGATGTCTCGGTGTTTGTTTTGCATTATGAATGATCTGCCACTTCTTTTGCGAAGTATACTGAGAGTCGAGATAATCCATTAGAGTATTGTACACATTTTGTACAAGAACATTGTGTAACGCAGTAATAGTACCTACGAATAACGGTATAACATCATGATTAGAACATCTGGAAGCGAGCTACTAAGTGTAAGCAGCGAATATTAGTATTTATTATACGAATAGAAAAATGGGAAAGATTAGAAGTGATCAGTATAGCGCACCGCTGACTGGTAATGTGCTGTAGAGTTGGTTTACCTCCTGGAGAATGTCCGATCGATTCGAAATACTATTTGTACTATTTGCATTTTACTTTAACGGCGTAGCGAGACTGATGGCTGGATCAATATCTGCTGCACAAACTTCTTTGAAAAAAAAAATAGAATTCCACCCTTGCGTTAAAAACCATTAATGCATTAAATTATACTTACATACTTACTCATCGTGCATGATGCCGCACTGTTCGGTGAATCTGCAGGTGTCAATCCGTGAGTTGTGAGTGAGATCACCGGAACCTGGAACAATGTGGAGCATTGACGGGCAGCAGAGCGGATGAATCGAAGGAAAAGATTAATGCTTTTTTCTTCAGACGCTAATCTGCTTCTCTCTTTTTGCTAATCTGAAGCTGCGCCTCATGTGTCTCGTATTGCTCTGCTACAAGCGGATGATCATCCGGATGCTGTGACAGGATTTGATAAGGTTACACATTCAACCAATCCTCTGTTCCCATATCTCTTCCTTAATCATTAACGAGAGCAACATGCGAGTGCAGCTCATTCGAAAAACAGTCGTTCTTGGGTGAACAGTGATTTTTATTTCTTGTCGAAGCAGTAATTGTTGGCAGTGTCTATGAATCCGCAAAACAATCGGGAATAGAAATGGTAATGAAAGAAATAGTGTTTCGGAAGTGAAGATCATTATGGTAATGAAAGAAATAGTGAAATGGTAATGAAAGAAATAGTTTTATGAAAGTGAAGATCATACGATCGAATTGTGGTGACGTGTGCTTAAACGTGTCTCATAGTAATTGTTGGCAGTGTCTATAAATCCACTAAACGGTAAAAGACTGAAATAGGCCCCCCACTCACGGTGAGTTACTGAGTGACCGAAAAAATCGTTAATTACCACTTTTTAGATAAACAAACCTTCATAAAAATATGTGGAAACGTAAATAAATGCATTAGGGAAGGAGGAAGGGGTGGAAAAGCTACATTTTATCAGTAAAACAACGATTTTTTCGGTCACTCAGTAACTCTCCGTGAGTGGGGGGACCTATTGCAGTCTTTTACCCTAACGGTAAAAGACTGAAATAGGCCCCCCCACTCACGGTGAGCTACTGAGTGACCGAAAAAATCGCTGTTTTACTGGTAAAATGTAACTTTTCCACCACTCCCCCCTCCCCTAATACATTTATTTACGTTTCCTCATGTTTTTATGAAGGTTTGCTTATCTAAAAAGTGGTAATTAACGATTTTTTCGATCACTCAGTAACTCATCGTGAGTGGGGGGGCCTATTTCAGTCTTTCACCCATGCAATGTTAACTTATGTAGAACTTATATGTAGAATGATTTACAAAACCCAAACAAACAAAGAAATAGGCCCCCACTCATGATAAGTTACTGAGTGACCAAAAATATCGTTAATTATGTTAATTATGTGACGTTAGCTAATGATTCAACCCTGCCACCAAATGGATGAATTTTTGAGTGCTCCGTGAGAGGGGGTGCTAATAGTGGGTTCTTACCGTTTATTTTTGTGGGTGAAATATTTACCACGTTTGCGAAAAACTATCGTTTGGTTGGGGAGTTTTTTTTAATTTTTAAAGCCTTAAAAAATCACACGCGAATCACGAGGATGCCGAAAGAGATCCAAATTCCCTTTTCCCCTGCTGGGGCTGTGGCAGCAAGCTTTCTGCTGTCAAGCCAGAAAAACATTTCCTCCACCAACACCACCCAACCAAAAGCCCCCCCCCCTCCCCTTCCTACCCTAGCCAATCTCCCCTACCCTCGCGAATCGGCTGATTTTTTCAAATTTATTGGCCTATTTATGCTAACTTTGCATGAATGGTTGCTATCCTTTTGTTCTATTTGTTCCTCCGTCACCTGAGATCTTCTTGGATTCACAGAGAGCGGGGGTGGAATGGGAGTTATATCATTTTTGCATGAGGCTGTGCTCCGCCTGAAGTAAGCCCCTTTGAACAAGGTGAACATGTGTTTGTGGTACCGGCAAAAATTACTGCAAAACAGAAAAATTTGGTTAAAAAACAGAAGAAACATTTCTGATATTAACTTTTGGTTTTATTTTCTACTTCCTCACGAACCACAAAACTGGTGTTTCATATACTGTTCGTGGCGTTTACTAACGTACAGAGCCGCGAAGATCAAGTCGGAGAGATTCAGTGTTCCGTTCCGGCCTGCATTCCAGCAACTTCCAGATTCATGCTCGATTAACCGAACGAAATTATAACGTCGAGATCCGCGTACATGAGATTGAGAAATCCCGGTGAAGTTCTGGCGTACATTCCAGCAGCGTGCAGTCCGATTAATCCACCCGGTGCTGTCCAAGTCCTCACCATCAAACCCGCCATGGTGCTGGTGCCTATACCGGTTCTTCGTAACGCCGCAATTCTTAGTGAAAACGTTGAGCGAACTCCATTTTCATCAGAGTGGCCTCCCAAATCCATTGCCAAACCCAAACGCATACGTGACGCGCAAATAATAGCCATTGTCCTGAACATGTTGGTTGCTGGAGAACGATTAATTAATGCAATGTTTTATTCCAATTTCACTGTCTTCACAAATTTCACGACTTTTAAACGCCTAGGATTACCTGTTCCGTGTACCACCGGCCGAAACGCGCTTTAGCTAGTGCTTTGGCGAAGAAAAAGCCCCCCAGGCGAAGAAAAAAATTACCAACGGGCTACACACAGCCGCAAGTAGCTCAGCAGTGTGCGTGCGTGAGCCCAAACTCAACATGGCTGTCATTGTGGCTTTAGCTGTCTTTGTAAGGTGCGCGGCAAGTGAAAACAGTGTAGTCTAAAAGGAATTCGTACTAACCGCTCGGAAAACACCAGGATCATTCGGAAAATGAGTAGCAAGCTGACCAGCTACAGAATCCCCGATATTCACAGCTGGCGCAACGATCGGTACGACATTGTAGACTTCCGTACATGTGGATCTGATGCAAAAACTGACCAGCTACGAAAACATCTCTCTGTTTTGCATCACCTACCATTTAATGCCAGAGACAGCAGAGTACGTGGAGCTTGAAGGGCTGCGTTTCGTGAGTGGCTGCAACAGTGTATGGCCACAACACAAGTATATATAGTTACGGCTATTCAAAGTATGTAATTGTTTACTAAAACCTTCTTATTTACCTACTTGCCAGGCACTACAACGGACGGGCGATCTTGGGCTGCTGCTAGTTGCATAAAAAAGATGCTAAATAATGTACCAATCTATGCGAAAAAGGTTGAAAATACTGACAAATGGCAGAAGACGTTACGCTGCGCCGCTTCCACAACCGCAAAATGTTGGCGGAAATTCGTCTTCCGGTAGCAGATGCGGAGAAGCTAGTGAAAGAGGGCAGTATCCGGATCGGGGTGGAACGACTGTTCCCTTCGCGCGACCAATAGGCCCACAGACTCAGTGCCACAAATGCCGGGGGTTTGGCCACACATTCGGTGGCTGCAAGGGGCCAGATAGGAGCCAACAGTGTAAGCGAGGAAGGCCATCTCTCCACGCAGTGCACAAACGTGCCGAAGTGTTGTACCCCATGCCCGGAAACGGGGAACAGAAGCCACTAGCCGGGAAGTTTACGATGCGGCGCCCTTCAGACAGCATGCAGATAGTGCAACTAAAGCTCAATCACTGGGAGGCGGCGCAGGACTGCTGAGATCGATGCAGGTGTCTCAACGTGATATAGCCCTGCTCTCCGAACCGTGTAAGGTCCTAGCCAAGGACCCCTGCTGACACGAGGACGCTAGTGGCCTAGCTACGATAATGGCAAGTGGAAGACATCTCATCGAGGAGCGGCTCACATCATCTGGCGGTCGACATCCTGTGGTAGAAAATCCAACACAAAGCGCGAAGATCCACTTGAGGAGACAATTAGTCGTCTGAACCAAGTGCTGGTGAATGACGGTGGAACCAGCACGTTCAGAAAGAATGGTTGAGGATCGAGGATCTACCTGACCTTCTGCGGTCGCGAACTGTCGGGTGATATGCAGTGGCAGGTGCAAGATGTCTTCACCTTCAGTGATCATCTCGTCCTATGGTACACCGTGGAGAGAACGATTCCATCTCGCGACATCCCTTCTGGATGTCGGTCCAAGGCTGGACCAACGCAGGTAGCATGCTGGAAGTCCGGCATGTTCCAGAAGGAGCTGTTCACTGCCGCCCTATGCCGGTGGAGGCCTTGACGTCGGCGATCGTCACTGCACCAGCCTGTAAATGAGTGCAATTTGGTACCGTGAGGGTAGGGATGAGAGATGATTGTTCCTAGGACGACCATCAGGGATTCTCGGCAAGCGGCGCTAATCTTGAGGCTCTATGCGGAGAGGTGATAGACTTAGGCCGAAGCCGCTCTTTAGAGTACCTTGGTAGAAATATCTTAATTTGGAAGAGCAATCTGGGATTAGGAATGATAAATTAGGTGGTTTGGTTCATCATTCCAACGAAGTCGATAAGGACGGTTGTTTCTTGGTGCAAGTGCCTTGGAACTGCTTCTGCTTTGTGTGTAATCTCGAAAGAGGAAAGCCGCGAATGTGAGGTAACAGGAACACTCGCTTGCTTGATTTAGCGGGTAGGAGTCCTACATTGTTCCTGGTGTCTTTGCCAAGGTGCGTACATAATGTATTCCACCATGCTTGTAAAATAAGTGCGATAGTAACAGCCGAGCTGAACAGACGTGATTCGTGTTTCGTCTTCGCATAGAGCGAATGTTTTGTTTTTCGTTAGCGCTTTGTTTTGACTAGCGCGAACAAAGAATCAAAGTAGGAAGCGCGAAGTGGCGGTCATATCGTGCATTCCGTTATTCTCCGATAACTGACCGCAAGCGACCCCGTGACCTTCGCTTGGGCCAAAATAGTGCAACCGCTGGCACAATGTACGAAAAAGGAAGGCAAAGAGTGCGGGGAGGAGGATGGCGATAGCGAGAGCGACCGCACGTTCCTCGACCTCGAGGAAGGAAAGAGCGAGCTGCAAATGCTCAAAGAGGAGCTGATGGCCTTACGTGCGATGCTGGAAAAGCTAACGGCCCAAAACGCGACACTGCTGGAACGCAGTGATAAAGCTCATGCAGAGGCCGAGCTAACCAACAAAGAAGTGGCACAACTGAGGCACCAGCTCCGACAGCAAGAGGATGAGCAAGAACAGCAGCAGTAGCAGCAGCAGCAGTAGCAGCAGCAGCCGAAGAAGAAGCAGCAGCATCTACAGCAGCAGCATCGACAGCAGCAGCATCTACAGCAGCAGCAGCAGCAGCAGCAGCAGCAGCAGCAGCAGCAGCAGCAGCAGCAGCAGCAGCAGCAGCAGCAGCAGCAGCAGCAGCATCAACAGCAGCAGTAGCAGCAGCAGCAGAAGAAGAAGAAGAAGAAGAAAAAGAAGAAGAAGAAAGTCGTGAAGACGTCCGAGTGCACAGGAGAGTACGTGACACCCTAAGTGCAACGGACCGAGCACGACGGGATGAACGGTCGGCAACGTTTGCTTCGTGGCAGGCTGAGTGGCACAGGGTGACGACTATCAACCCCAGTCGCTACAGTGGTCCAGTCGATGCAGCATGTCCTCTTCGAATGCCTGGAGTTCCGTGGAGTACGCGAAGAACTGCTAGGGTACTCGGAGGATGACGAGGAGCAGATCAACAGCGGAAACCTGGGCGAAAAGTTAGGTTTCAGCCGACGGATTCAACCACGAGTACTAACACGAGGAGAAGCTCGCATCACATGTTAGGATGATGTGCCGCAAAAGCCGTCAGTCATCACGAATGTCTGAGTGCCATTTCCGCTCGACATGAAACAGTAGGCAGTTGCCAGTAGAGTTGCTCGTCCAGAATCATATCGGGGTAGTGCATCGGGAATAAAATCTGGACCCATTTCTCGAGTCATAGCTGGATCGCCAAGAATCGTGCGGCTCGGGATTCCAGCATGCTGATAAATGATCTGCGAATCTCCAAATGGTAGGTAGCTCTTGAAAAAAGGGATTAAGTTTTTTTTAACCCATGGTTTCCTTTTAGGTTGTTGGAGCTGGATAGCGATCGCCCGGGTGCTGCATGGTATGAGGGTACCCGATTACCTTTGCCGTATCCTGGGTAGCTAGGATCCGCTCTAGGGCCAACACTCTGGAACATGATGTTTGATGGGGTTCTGTGGCGGATACTTCCGGTCGGGACTTTGGTCGTTGGCTTTGCCGATGATATGGTCCTAGCGGTCCGTGGACGGAGCCTGAGCGAGGTGAAAGTTAATGCGGAGCGGTCGATCGAAGCCGTGCAAATGTGGGTGTCTGGAGTGAGGCTTGAGGTCGCCCATTACAAAACCGAGGTAATGCTTGTTAGTGGCCAGCAGGCCGTCCAAGAGGTATCGATTAAGATCGATGATCTAGTGATTCGGTCTCAGGCAGCGATCAAGTACCTTGGGGTGATGATAGATCGCAAGCTTAGCTTCAAGACACACGTGGAGCATGCTACCAGCAAGGCGTTGAAGGACCTTATCGCTCTTTCGGCCATTATGCGTGGAACGGGCGGCCTCAGTTGCTCGAGGAGGAGACTACTAGCCAGCGTAGTCACCTCGGTATTGCGTTACGCGGGTCCTGCATGGGCAGAGGCTTTGTCGACAAAGCGGAATCTGGTCGAGCTAAACCGCATCCACCGGCTTACTGGGATTAGGGTTGCGGGTGCCTTCCGAACCGTATCCTTGGCGGCCATTAGTGTGATTACCGGTATGATCCCGGTTGGGATCCTCATCGACGAGGACAGGGAACGCTACGCTGGTCGTGGAACGGCGGGCATTCGAACGGAGGCGAGACGCAGGTCGCTGCAGCGCTGGCAGCGAGAGTGGGAAAATGACCAGTACGGCCGATGGACGTATCGGCTTATTCCAAATCTCGGAAGATGGCTGTCTCGCAAGTATGGTGAGATCAACCCCAGTCTTGTCCAGTTCCTATCGGGACATGGGTATTTCAGGAAGTATCTCCACCATATACAGCGTGCGCCGTCGCCGGACTGCTCAACCTGCGTGGGCGTTGTTGAGTCCCCAGAGCATGTCTTGTTTGTCTGCCCTAGGTTTGAAGAGGCCAGGACAGAGATGGACGCAGCTCTAGGAGGAGGGGTAAGGGTTGAAAACGTAGTGCAGCGGATGTGTGAGAGCAGGGAGGCTTTCGACACCGCTAGCAACTGCGTTGGCCGCATAATGGAGAGACTACGCGTGGAATGGCCGGAGTTCTCAGGCCACTGGCCTGGCCGCAGCGCTCTCAGGCCGCTGGTGAAGACCAGCAGCAAGTGCAGAGGTAAAAGGGAAAACAAGCGGATGTTCTTCGGACATTCGCCTGGCCATTTCGGCGACCCGCGCCAACCTTGAGACCCATTATGGCTAAGGGCAAGCCTGTCCCTTGGTATTAGCGAGGAAAGTAATTTTTTAAAATAGCTTCTTCGAGCACTTTATTCTCTTCTTCACTCTTCACCAGTGTTCGCCAGAATTTTTTATGAGAGAGCTGAAAATTATGCTTTTTTCCTTCCGTTCTACTTTTCTTACTGTTCTCGAGCGCGCTCGTGATCGCGCGCCTCTTCTTCTGATTCCCGCTAGAGGGCGTTCACTAGCCTCGACTGTCACCGGTGGTGAAGTACCAAATCGTGTTTTGGTAACCTTTAGGTGCTTAGGCCGTCTTAGTTTTGGGAGGAACGTTTTCGGGAGTGACTAGTACGTAAAGTGGTTTGAACAACGTCACTCCAAAAAATATAGTCGCTTCAGACCTGTGTTTTCGCGGTGCAAGTGCCTCGGCACTGCCACCCTCGCTGTGAGTCATCTCGAAAGAAGGCACACAGCAGCAGGGTGGTAACGGGAAACTAAGCTAGTAGTTTAGTGGGTATAAGTCCCAAACTGTTCCTGAGGACTTTCCTCAGGTTCGTACATTAGTATTCCATCTAGTTTGTCAAACGGAAAAAAACGATGCATTAAATTGTTGGTGAAAATGAATTAAGGTGTTATTTTCCTGCAATATAAGGTTTCAATCCATGTTAGTTTCAATAAGATGAATTAAAACGTCTTCCAGAAATTAAATGGACATCCCTGAAAACATTAGAGTAGAAATTTAAAACATGGAAAGAAGCACGTTATGAGAAAGTTGCACTCATCTTCAAATCCTCACCGCAGAATTTTAGCTTTGTACTTACGATGTGTTATGGTGGGTCCCTCATTGTTCAAGTCATACCAATAATGGCTCTATCCTTCCAAATAAACTTCATTTTGCTATTATTTTACCTACGTTACCAAATTTATGGTAAATGAGCCAGTGGTCGTTAGTGGGTATCAATCAACTTTGACTTTGCTTTGAATTTTCTCCCAATTTTAGGTTTTTTATGCTCCGTCATGTATGAAATGCGTATGGCTATTGCTGGCCCATACATATTTCCTTTTATTTAGCCTAAGAATTGCCAATTTCTGGCTGATTCATGCTAAAATTGACTTTTCGTCCTTTAGGAAACTATTTTCATCGTTTTCGATAGAGGTATAATCCTCCTATTGGACCTTTTTCATAGGTAATTATTGAATGATTTCACTTACCTTCCGATAATTGAAACAATGAGACGATTAGAATTGTCGTCTATCTAAAATAATTTGATTATTGGTCATTCTTGATGTGTGTATCAGTTACCTTATGCGATTTATTTTTAAAAGGTGTTATCTAAATGTGCAAATCTGAAGCTTAAAATAATCTAGAATAGTTCTACTACTGAACAAAAAATACAACGTATAAATACGTGTTCGGTCAAACGAACAATTTGAATATTTAAATCGGTCAAGTGTGACAGGGGAACGGGATACAACCCTGTAGTTTGTCAAGAGAGAAATAAATTCAGAACATAACACAACGTAGGACGGAGAACATCGTTAAAACCAAAATTTCTATTGCAAGGTGGCTTATGTTCTAACCAACAATACGTATTAACGAATTTTTGGAAACATTTAATTTTTCCCACTGCGGCTATACGAATGTCTAGCTTAAAACAGCTGAAATCTAACGATTACTCACATTTAGATTCACAGAGATCTCAATTATCAACAGATCTAATTCAAATTTTACGCGCATGCTAGTTACATCACACTAACTAACAGAACAACAGCTTGATACTGTAAAATAATACATCCGTTCCTAATTGATTGCCGTTTTACTCCTAAGCCTCTAGGTGCGGCTATACGAATGTCTACCACTGTATGAGCGACCTGTTCCAAAAGAAATTCGGCAATCCCTGGAGCTGACTGAATTTCAGGTTCGTTTATCAAACGTTTATCCCTGCGCCGCTTGGAAAAGCTAATAGTTGTCGTTTGTTCTTCACAGCAAGCTCGTTGTCAGAGATTCGCCGATCTACGGACTGGATTTCTCCACTTTGACAGCAAAGTAGAGCGTGATCTTCTGATGGATCTGAATATCTTGGTGGTGCCAATGCAATATATGATAGAAAAGCTGGCAACCGACACTCTCAAAAGCGTTATGGTGAGGCCACACGGCGAGGCGTGGCATCAGCCACCGATGCTAAGACATTATGGTGTTAGATATCAAGAGCGCCTTCAACACAGCGGAGCGGACGACGAACGTGCATTGATCGATGCGCAACCGGTGAAGGCCGTGTTGCAAACTGATGGGCAAGCTAGCCAGCTACAGGATCCCCGATATTCACAGCTGGCGCAACCGTAGGCACGGTATTGTGGACTTCCGTACATGTGGATCTGATGCAAAAACTGACCTTCTACGAAAACAATTTCGTGGGATGCATCACCTAGCATTTTATGCCGGAGACCGCAGAGTAGGTGGTGCATGGATGGTCACGTTTCATGAGTGATTGCGACAGTGTATGTCCACAAAACAAGTACAAATAGTTACGGCTATTCAAAATATGCAATTGTTTACTAAAATCTACTTACTAACATACTTTTCACATACTAAAACTGATGGGCGATCTTGGGCTGCTACTAGTTGCATAAAAAAGATGATAAAATAAGGTACAGAATGAGGAAGAGGTTACAATAAATTGGCAAATCGACGGGGTAAGTACATCATTAAAGATCTAACTCGAAACAACCAAATTTACAATGCTCGCTATTAGTTTTCTTTAAAATGATTTCCATCCAAAGATGTTGAAATGAAGCTAAATGAATCTAAATCAAACAGTCTTTTCAACGGTAGATGTGTCCATATTGTTGCACAAAGAAGATATAGTATGTGAGCTTTACACAGCCTGACTGTGAGGAACCTTTACCCAGCATGTCATGCACCGTGAGTGCATCACGATACATTTCACCGAGCAGAACCCAGAATAGTTTAACGCAGGAGCGAATGCGCGACCCGTCATCGGACGACAACCAGGACATGGCATCCGATTGATTTCACAAATCGAGATCGCGGTCGCTTCGATTTCCATAGCTTTTCGATTCGAAATCCTTGCGTGAGTGCATCGCGGTACATTCACACATGGCCCCTTAGCGTACGTAGCATAACATTTCCTTTACCAGGCCGTGCGTGATAGGCGACGCGTTGGACGCACTAATCCCCATACACTACCGCCCGGACTGGTGTGAAGTTTCTGGTACCGCCATACTGGTCCATTCCTCATCAGTGTTCGCGATGACTTACTGGCAACAACCTGCCTGGACATGTTCGCTCTACGCCCCCAAATACACGATGATTGACTGCTAGGATTCGTTGGTGCATGCCGGCGTTTACTGTGTGACCTCGCGCTAGCATCGGTTGCAGTAATGTTGCCGCAGTTGCGACAGCAGAGCCATACACGATCACCGGAAATTTGAAGCCATCACCTTTGCGGAAACGATACCCTTGGTGGGACGGTTGCTGTGGGTGGTCATGCTAATGATATGCCAGGGAAATCAATTTCTGTACGCGTTGCACTTGCCGGATCAGAAACCCTGGTACATCGGTGGGCGCAGAAGTAACTGCTGACGGCTGCATCGGATCCATTATGCAGCCCATTTACTGCACTTGCTGCTTCGGCAACACCATTTGGAGAATGCGTTAAAACATCCGGTTAGTATGTATGGCGGGGGCGAAACTGCTTGTCCATTGATGCACGATTTGCTATAAGGAAATTGTATCTCTCATTTTCTTTAGGTAGTTCAATAGTTAATTTCAATTTCACTCTTAACTTCTTCGATCATTTACCAAGCGTTTAATCATAGTTTTGCGGCAGTGTTTGGGATATTTTTTGGAATTTACCGTGTTAGTAGTGTTACAGGACTTGAGTCTTGAGGCTTGAAGGAATACTACTGCAAACAAACGATAGTTCTTTCTCGTAAATTATCTTATAAGTGGATATAAGAGCATATTTCAAGATATCTCAAATTGTGCAGAAATATTAAAAAAAGTCTGACAATCAATCGCTAGCTCTGTTGATTTGTGAAGTGCAAAAGGTTATTGCTTAATTCGTTTGTAGCTGGTATATTTCAAAAAGCTATTTAGTACCTTCTATGACAATGCACAATTGAGCTAACCTAATTAGATGTTTAAACGTCGGCAGAATTGCTATGCACATGCTAATTTATCTACTGATGTTCTACACTTTTGGTTCAAAGTGTTGCTAAATGCATCGCTGGTAATTCATAAATCATCTTGCGTAAAAGACATTCGACATTTCGAGGAGACATTTCGAGGAGCATAAAATATACAGCAAGTATCACTTAGCATTGTTAGAGGAACTGCAATATACAAACGATCTTAATCCAAAAGTAAAGCATGCTCACGAAATAATCAAACAACCGGGCATAGCAAAACTCGCATCACGACGCACATATCATAAAATTTTCAATTAAATTGAATTGCGTTTTCGATCCGCAACCCGATTAACTTATTTACATACACATTTACAGATAATAGTGAGAGGCACATCCCGGTGAAAGATGTTACGTGCCAGCGTGTCTGGCTACCCTCCTTGAACTTGACTTCTTTTAGCGCAACCGTACGAAAAATCATCTCGATAAATTTCAACCCCCGAACCAGGGATGAAATCACGATTAAGAGATCCGGAGCAACATACCATGATCGTGATGCCGTGGTAAGGCCATGGCTCAATTAAACACCCGTATCCTTCTCCAACTTTCAGCACCGCTGCAGCGAAACGTTCATCCACACCACCATCCACACACACACACCGGAACAATTCTCTCCCCCGGTGGGGGAACAGCTGCTGTCTACGCGAACGAAAGCGAAGGGAAAAAGGAGGGGGGAAAATCCCAAAACCTCCCAGCACCTCAATTAACGCTGTTCGCAACCGAAATCTGCTCATCGGTCAGACCGAGCCGTTCGCAGGATTCTCAGGGTTCTCCCTTGCGCACAAACCACGCACACTTGCTTCCTCCCCGAGAAAGTATTCTCGAAGGCATCTTCCTTTGCTCGAACCGGGATGGGAATGCGAAGCATGAAAAAAAGAAAACACCTTCCAGTGGGGGAAGGACGAGTTGATTCGATTTAATGCGCCGCATAGCATGTAGACGCACCCGATGGGATGTGAATGATACATGCACATGCTCGACTCGAGTGGCAGTAATTGGGTGACGGAGCAAAGACGTTACCACCACCACCACCGTTGTGCCACGATGACGAGAAATAAAAAATGAATTCATTGCCCCCCTCACTGTCCACAAGAATCGGGACAAACCACAATCGGACACAACCAAACCAACGGTGAAGGTGCACGAACACACACGCCACGGCACGGCATTTGGCACGGTAAATTAGATTTGCCAAACCGCAGCGGTAGATGAGAATGTCAAAGACGAAGGCAAAAGTGCAATCGAAAGACACGACCCGAAATCGCGTTGCGCGTGAAGAGAGCAACGTTCGGTCACGGGACACGCAGCCGAGCCATCGAGGAGCATCGAGAACAATGATGATGATGCTGCTGCTGCACGAAGCTACCGAAAGAACGGTGAACGGTACGATGCATGGATGGATGCATGGAGGAAGGCATGATGGTTAAACAAGAGAAACCGTGCCCGGGACACCTTCGGGAGCCAGCAGCCCGACAGACAGACAGACAGACGGTCTCGGAACAGGAGCAGACAGCGATCCTTGACTTGACTTATCGGTCTCTTGTGCTAGTCGCCAAAAAAAAACACACAACCAACCAACGACGATAGAAGAAAGCGAAGAGGATACTAATTGGGCGAATTGGGAGGCATGCGCGGCGAGAGGTGGTCGAGGTGGCCGAGGTGACCGACCGACCGACCGACCGGTGTCGAGGGCACGTGCAACCCAACTGTCGTTGTCGCCAGAATATCGCACCCCGCTCCCCGACTCCCCAAACCGGTCCGCAAAGTCTTGTTTGTGGTGTGGTGCCGGGTCCGGATTAGTGGGTTTGGATGCAACCTTTTTGGGGGGGTGGGGGAGGTTGAGGAATGAGGCTGCTACTGCTGCTGCAGGGATTAATGTTCGAGAGTAGAAGAGTAGAAGAAGAAGGAGCAACCAAAGTTTAACAACCGAGGCGGATCCTCGTCGAGGTTCTTTCGTTTGTTTCTCGTCAGCTCGTCTAAGTGTTCATCCTATCGGCACACACGGACGCAGGCACACACACACACACACACACACACACACACACACACATGGCATGCTGTCGACAGTAGTATGGATGGCCTGCGATAACGCAGAATGGGACGCTGAGGTTATCGTCCGATGTTCCCAATTCACGCCGACGATATAATCACCCGGAGAGAAGTGTTCGAGAAGTGCGTTATGCTTTTGAAGAAGAAGATCGAATATCATGTGTTCGTGTGTGTGTCCTGGCCGTGGTGTCTGGGTTTTGGGTCGGGGTCAACGTAACCCCCCCCCCCCTCCCGGCATATCCTGAGGCACCTCCTGGGTGTGACCAGAGTTGACCTTTGGTGCGTTTGCGTTCATTTGCGCTCCAGTTTCTTGGAAGAGGATCGCCACCAGACAGCCAGACCACCGGCGAAGGTGACTGGAAAGCGAAGGAAAATGAACGAAAAAAAAAGGTAGATAGAGTAAGAGAAATTTGGGACCGGAAAATGGAGCGGGAGAAGTGCGATTTTTGGGGGGAAAGTCGCTGCGAAAGCGAAGCGACGAAGCGAAACGCCCAATGCCCGATGTTCGCCCACATTATATCCTCGCTGTCCCGCGAGACACACTCGCCACTCGCCCCCTTTCACGACGTCCTTCTCCAGCTTCTCCTTCCCTTCTCTCCCTCCCTGCCTACTGCTTCTCGAGTGGGTGCCATCGAGGGAATTGGATTTGCCACCGAAAACTTTTACGCCAAATGATTTATTCGACCAAACCGAGCAACCGAGCAACCAAGCGACCGAATGCTCCAACGGTTTCTGGTTCCAAGGATTGCTAGATGGTTGGCGCAATCTTACGCTTCGATGAATCCCTCTCTCTCTCTCTCTCTCTCTCGCTCTGTCTCTTACACACACACGAACACACTCGATGGAACTTACTCAGGTGTTCCGAGCGAACATGTGGAGATAGGGTTTGGGTGGTTGGTTTGTGATGGAGGGGAGAGAGGTGAAAATACCAGAAAGTAATACGAACAAGAACCCTTCCCTACCTCCCTTCCCTTCCACCACCGAATGGCGGGAGGAGGGACGCAAAAGGACGAATGTGAACTTTGAAGTTTTACCGCGCTTCGGCGCGCCCGTCTGTGTGTGTGTGTGTGGATGGCCATTTCCCTTCGTGCCCCTTTTTTCGACTTCGTTCCTTTTTCGGCCACCTCCTCTACTCGTATGTGTGTTCGCTTTGGCCACCGCCGGAAAGGTATTAGCATTCGAGGTTGATAAATTTATGTGGTTTGATTATGTTTTCACAATCCTTTTTTCCTGGCCATCCTGGCCGGATCACTTCGCACTTCGCAGGCTCCCAGGCTGGGGGGGTGGTGCCCCTTGGCTTGCCAAGTAACGGGACCCGGGCTCCCGTTTCATCGGAGGCACACGTTTATGTCAGGAGCGCACCGCTTTTGGGGGTTTTGAAAATTTTTGCCCAACCGACCAAAGTTTTTGGCGACCGATGATTTATGGGCGGCATTAGGAAAATGGTGAGGAGGATGAGGTAGGACGTGTGCTCGCCCCATGCTCTGGGTTCAATCCGATCCGGATGATGAATCGATTGGAGTGGCCGAAAGTTCTATTTTTGGAGATTTCTGGTTCGAAGCTGGTGCCAGAGCGTTTAATTGCTCCACCGTCGCTGGTGTGAGTGTCTGTTTTCCGTGGATGGTATTCCGTTGGTATGTAGTCGGTGTACGTGCTTGATGCAGACCCGATTGATCAATTGAACTGATCCATTGATGATTGATAGGAAAGAGTACCACACGGTGGACGTTCCGGAATGGAAATTTCTTTGGAAAAACTAAATCCTCCCCAAACGTCATTGCACCTGATGCTTGTTAGAGAGCGAGAACGATTGAAGGGAGAAGCACTCGAGGGATTACTGTGTGTATGTGTCCTTTTGTTGGTTTACTTGGAAAATTATTTGATGGGAACATCTTACTTCATCAGTTCCGTATATCAACGAGTTTATTGACTTCATTCCGTTCTCAATGTCAGCGACCAGTGCTATCGAGAATATACTCGTCATCCCCCTTGGATTGCCGATAAAGAAGTCATCCCTTCTGTTAACCCTCGCACCCTCGGTGCACCCTATATCTCGGGAGTTCAATTTTCATTTATTGTCCCTCTGCAACGCATGAAACCTGCTGGCCAGCAGGTTAGGGTACGCGTGCTCGCATAGAACAATCTAGTAATCCGAAGGGTAAGGGCCATTTTCTCCCTCCTGGCCGGCCGGATATATTCCTCCCCTAGAGGGTCATCGATCTTCCGTCTGGAACCGGGACCTGCTGCTGACAATGGTTTTCACTTTTTAATAATGCGAGATTGCCGATTGCTGATTCCCATTTGCTGCTGCAGGTCGTCTGACTTTCGGTCGGTCTGTCGGTCAAAAGGACGCTGGATGACGCGAGGGGGATGTACGGGACTGTTTGAGGTGCCTGCACCCTCCGGTGCGGCGCATGGGTTCGGTTGATGCAATTTGAGGCACGAGACATCACCGAAAAAGGGGATTGACCACCGTTCGTTCGGGTATTCGGATCGGGTGCATAAGCACCCGATTCATGGATATATCGGATCGGCTCGACCGGTGACCTCTTCGTGGAGGGGAAAATGCTGTCAGTTTACAAGAACAAATATCGCACAACGAGAAGGAGAGAGAGAGAGAGCGAGAGCGAGTTTGCTGTTGGGAATCGGTGGTTGGAACGCATTTATGTTTATAGTTTTTGGCGTTTGTAGTGGTTACGGCTAGCTGTAAACCTGTTAAGAATATTGTGTAATTTTCTTTTAATTAATCAAAGGAATATTAGCAAAGATACAGCATTTACCGGGTGTCATAAATCGAACAATGTTTCTAATAACATTGAAACGGTCTGCCCAAAAGCTCACGGTTTCAAAGTCGGTCTCTATCGTAGCATCAAAACTGGTGCTCAGATTTCTTGGAACAATTGAGTAGTTAATCTGCACTTCAACGATTAGTTACCCATCGAGTTTTTGTAAAAGTTGTGGATATTTTTTTAATTAATTACGTGAATTAGTTAAAATAAATTTCCTACAAACCCCAACTTTTACCACTTCAAAATGTTACCAAAAGTGTAAAAATGGATTAAAAACAATTTTAATCAACGGCGATACTTTACGATGCATAATCTATCGAAATAATATTGATCTGTATATCTCAGATAATCGAGAGCAATCCGAGCATTCATTCAAACATTCTTCTCCGGAACTAATACTATGTCGATATTCTATCATATTATTTTTCTTAAATTACAGCCTAATATTCTTTATAACATGTATTTAAAAACAACAATTTCAATTAAAAATGTTATGATGGTTTGTATGAAAAAATAAAAAACAGCCTTTTTTGTCGCAAATGAACCATAGTTCCACTAATGAAAGAAAATTTTACTGGAAATGGTTTGGAATAGTTAGAGCAAAATCTTTAATTTGCGCGTTGATTATTGTGATATGCAACCGAAGAAGCACATCACATTTAAGAAATTACCTGCATGTAAGGGATTATTTGTTTTCTTAAATCATCTTTTTTAATCTTTGGTAATACATTTTTAGGTAATGAATTGTTTGCCTAAATTTTCTCCCAAAACATACTTTAGCCGCTACCTCAATGTAACGACCTTATCTCGTAAAATCTTCCATTGAATTCACCGCTGAGCATGCAACAGCTGTCCTTGTTGTAACCGTGCCCGCCGGTAACTGACAGCATAATGCTCGGGTCCGCCCGTTGATGCGCATGCTCCCCGACACGAAAGGACCTTCACGAATCCTGCCCTGGAGCTTCGGAAACAAAAACATCGGTCATGTGATATCGAGCACCGCAGTCTTTCGGTTACTTTATTCGCGAACGGAAGCGTGTCCAGCGTGTGCCTATCGTTCGAATCCTGCCACGGAATCGCACCGCGGGTACAGTCCGCGGTTTGCACTTTAAAGCCAACGCGCGTCCATTAGTCCCCGAATCCGTTGCAAGCAAGTGTGTCGCGTGACATCCATGGCGAGGTGCGTTTTATCGAATGTTCCATTGCGGATAGCGTCACAATCGCATGCGAGAGTGTGTGCGTGAAAGGCTGGTCAAGGCAGCATAAAAGCAGCATGACAGCGCTACATAAAATCACCTTGAACGAACGAGACGGAGGACGACAGACCAACAAATACGGAGGCGCACGGAGGTTTGAAAATAAGAAAATTCTCCATTCTCTCGGCCGTCGCTTGTGCTCCGGTGGACCATCTGGTGAACGTCGGTGGTAATTAAATTCCGTTCTCCATCATCACCCGGGGCAAGTGTCGTAATCGAATTGTGCTAGTCGGTGGGTGGTGTGGTACGCCGCAAAGACACCTCTCGCGTGTGTGTGCCCGGGAACGGAAAGTGCAAAAACTGGAAACTTGCTGCCGCGGCTGGCTGCTAATTAGTGCCGGGGGGTGTGTGGGAGGGTTTCGATCGACTTTCGAGGTGGCCAGCAATTGCCGGGACGTGCCCAATCAGTGCCAGCAGTGGACACCAGACTTTCGAGCCGGAATCGTCTATTTTCGATTGACGAAAAGACCACGGAACTGGTTCCGAACAAGTGGTTCGACCGTGCAGGGAGTGCCGTGCAGGAAATGTCAAAACAAGTTTTGTTTAGAGCGAGACATCCGTATGTTTTCGTTTCGCTTATGTTAATGTTTGCCAAAAATTTTATGTTGTTACAATGATAAACGTAAAACTTGGGTGATGTGAGGGTACATTAGGGGACCGATAAAGTTATGAAAAGGCAATCTCGGCGATGGTTCGACCTGGAAACGGTAAAATCCGGCTGCTGTGCAGTGTAATCTTCTCCGAAAGCATCAAGAACACACCTTAAACGAGCAGGAAGAAAACAGATTGCTGCAGCATCCCATAGTGACTATTGCAAAAACAGGGAATTCGTTCATTAACCTTTTCTTAAACGTATTATTTATCGTGTTGTTGTTGCTGCTTCGCTGATCATAATTGCACCAGGTCGATGCTCTCGATGGTATTGACATTTTTCCCTTCATCTCTCGACCCGGGGCCCAAGAGCATAGCAAGCGTTCAAGCATGAAGCATAAACGCACGGTTGCCGCAGTCTCGGCCGCCGTGCTCACCGTGTCGCGTCGCTCTTAAAGTGTCTCATCCGGGATTGGAAAAGCTGGAAAATTGTCACGCACCCACGCAACGTGACGTCACCCGTATGTTTCGTGGAAAATGCAGCTTTTCTTGGGCCCGTGGATGGATGATTCGCATTCCGCTAGCAATGATTGTCCTCTCTAAAGCATAGATTTGGTTTTTTTTCTTCCATAGCGCACAGAGGACAATATACCAGCAGCGTGTTGCGGTTTTAGTTTGAAAAAATAAAACAAAACAAAAGAAAAAGAAGGTGTTTACTCCCCGCTGTTTAGTACCTTTTGCCTCGCCGAAGAAAATCCTCCTCGACGGTGCTTACTAGGAAAACCCCCTTGTGCTCTAGTACTAGTGTTTACCTCGTTTGCTGTGTCTGTGTGTGTGCTTGAGGTGCGCGTGTGTGTGTGCACCAAACCCCAGCCAGTCAGTCAGTCGGTCAGTCAGTTAGTGTGCTTGTGCTTGTGTATGTGTGTTGTGTGTGCGTGTGTGCAGTGTTTACTAGCAGCTAGCATAGTTGTTGGAAAGCAGGAAATCCCCTCGGATCGCGCGCACTCCGAGAGGGCAACGGGGGGGTGTCAAATTGTTGAAATCTAGTGTTTTGTTTCGTTATTTAGCACCACTAGTGCGTGTATGTGTGTGTGTGTATGTGCGCGTGCTAGTGTCTAGAGTTTATGCTAATAAAAGTAGCCCCACCAGCAAGTGGGAAGCAAGTGATTTTCTTCCGAAATCGCGTTCCTGTTTTTTGCCCTTTAAGCAGTTACAACAATCGGTAAAGGAGCGAAGAGCAGAGAGAGAGAGAGGGAGAGCAAGTACACTCCTCCTCGGGTGTGTGTGCTCGCATTTGTGTTACTGTGTCCGTACGAGTGTGCGTGTGTATGTGCGCGAAACTTCGTATGCGAGAGCCATAAGCCCGAGAGCGGCGCCGTAGTGACCTGTAAGTAGTAGTAGTAGTAGTAGTAGTCGTCTGCAACAGCATCCAACGTGCCAATTTATCGCCCATTCGCCCAGCGTCCTTTTGCCAGGCACTCGACGGGTACCGTCGTAAACCGATCCGAGGTCACTAGGTCTCCCTCTAGGGTGTAGCACAAGCAGGGAAAAGGAAGCGCCTAGCCGCAAGTGTTGCCAATTTCATGAATTTTGCAATTGGTCCTTGTTTTCGGAGTGCACCGCAGTCACAGTCGCTAGTAGGCGTCGTCGGTTCGTTCGTTCGTTCGTTCGATTGTTTGCTGCTCACTCACTCACTCACTCACTCACACAGTAGGCCAGTGTCACCGTTTGGCACCGTCGACAGTTCGAGGAGTAACCAGCATCTCTAACTCATCTCTCAACATTCCAGTGGCCGGGCGTGTATCTGTGTGTGTGTCTGTGGTTTTTGGTGTTCGCTCCGTGGTGTATGTGTGCACGTGCGTGTGCTGGAGAGTAAGGTAGAAATTGAATTGCTAATGCTTTCGGCACACAACCACCACCACCACCATCACCATTCGCGGCTGCTTCCTTCTTGCGGAACGATTTATCTCGCATTTTTCCACCCACCCCTTGGGTGGGTGAGAGATTGACAGTCGGCTCAATCGTCGCACCATATGGCACAGCGGACAGCGGTCAAGGTTTCCTTCGCCCATTGCTTCACCTCCACCACTTGCGTCCTTTTTCTGGTGTCCTTTTTCCGGGGAATTTGACGAAATGCTGGCTAGCGTTCGGCGGTTTCGGCGTCAGCTGGGACGATGGTCAAACCTCGCCCAGGGGGTGGCAGAAAAAAGACAATAAAAGGGACTCAGGCAGCAAAGGGACCATTCCCCCGAGGCAGGCGCCCGTTCCGATGAAAGGTGTGGTCCATTCCGAAGGTGAAAATGGTACCGTTGAGTGAGTTAGCAGTTTCGCTGGCCACGGATCCCCCTGCGGGGCCGTGCTTTTGAGCCATGATCGGCCGAATCCAATCACGGTCCACGGTTCGGTTCCACGTGTATTCGAGAGTTGTCGTCGGTGTTGATGTCGATGGAATAATTAATCGAATTCATTTGCACACCGCACCCTTGCTCTCTTTGCCCTCTTTCTGGCGGATGCGCCACCAGAATCGGACAGGACAGGACAGGACAGGACAGGGGCACGATTTACGAGGGCCGATAGGACTTATTACTGTAATAAATATTTCACCAACACACACACGCGCGCGCGGAGTGGTGTACGCATCCCCGTGCGATGTCTTAATTAGATAGGATTTATCGAGACCATTAGGCCTTTAGGAAGAAGGACGCACAGCGGCTGACTGGCTGGTCAGTTTGTGAATTCGATTTGTGGCACCATCTACCTCCTACCCCTTGGACTCATCCTGTGGTGGTGGTGGTGGTTGAAATGAAGAAATTACGCATTTCCATTGCAATCACGCAGCCAAGAGAAGAGCGCCAACAGAGTGAGACTGACCAATGGCCCGGGGCCCGGAAAAGCAGCAGCAGCAGCATAAATGATGAAACCGGAATGTCTGCGTCCGATGGGCGTGGTGCTGGCAGCAGCAGAAGAGGGAGGTTAATTTAATCTTTTTAAGTGAAACACGCGCGGGCGAAAAATGTTTTCCCGTTGCTGGCAGCTTTCGCTCGATATTGCTGCTTACAACACGGATTGATGCAATGATGGTGTACGAGTACGACGACCGTATTCTTTATCTGACAGCCGACAATGCGGTAGCACCGTAGCGTAGCAACGCAACAGCAGCAGCAGCAGCAGCAGCATGCTATGATGGCTTCTCAGGAGCATACTTTTTCACTTAAAAATGGTTAAACGCCGCTACATCGCCATGGCCATGAAGCGTGAGGCGCGCGCGAATGTCAAAACCAACCATCGTCATCGTGGTGGTGGTGGTGAGAAGATGAGAAATTGAACCCAACATTACACAGCCCGCGCTCTTGGTGGCTCATCGACGCCACGAAATGGCAAATTCATGGCTAGCAATATAAACGCTGACGCTTTTTCGCGCTAAGCCACTGCAAAGGGGATGCCGCTTTACGCTCAATCGCCAAGTCTGCACCCTTGTTTCGTTGGGAGGTCCCGGGGAAAGCGGGTCGGTACATTTATTTAACATTTTATGCTACGCCTCTGCCAGCAGGACCCCCCCCCCCCCCTGCCCTTTACCAAACGGACGCAGAAGAGCTACAAGGTGCAGCGAAAACATTAAAATAGTTCCATGGACCATTTCGTACCGGTCGGTTCGGTCGCACTCCGAGCACTAGCATTAACACGCGCCCGGTATGCAGAAGCCGTAAACTGGTTAGACAAGTTGGTGGAGTAATTCGGTTACTTCGTATTCGCTTCACCTCCATCCTCCCCGGTACCACCTCCTGGCGTGCGCGATATCCTTCCCCGCAAAAGGGAAAACCGAACGAGAGCCACCGTGGAGCTGCTTCTTTATGTTGTTGCTTTCAGCGAGCGATTTCATGCCCCGAATGTTTTCAATGCCCCACCCTCCAAGGAACCACCTTCAATGGAATAAAACGCGAGAGACGGAGCGGGGGGGAGGGAAATTTGAATTTGTCTTCGCCACCTTCCGGATTGCCGGTGGTCGAATCGTGGATTTTATTTACCTAGACCAAGCGCCAAAACCTTCAAGACACGGCGCTGCTCGTGGCTTTTTGGGCGGAGGGAGAGAGCCGCTTTAACCGAGCACTCCATTGGCGCGTGGTTCCTTTCGGTTCTTGCGACTAGTAAGCATTATGCCAGGGACTGTCGACTGCTGTGGAGCTACACTACTGTGTGTGGCTGTTGCTTTACGGTCACACGATGTTGAAAAGATGAAAGGAAAATGCTCCACCTGCCTGGTTCTTTTCATGTACCGCGGGGGGCTTCACCCGAGTCTTCAGACTTCAAAGACGGGATGGTAAATACGCAGAAAAGGGGTTTATCGTCGCTCGCGCTCGCAAGAAATTTTGCTTTCCGTCCGTTCGCGAGACGAACAAACTCACTGTACGGTACCTCCAGGTTGACATGCCAAAAGATTCGGTTTCCGCTTACTACCTTAGAAAGGGAAGGGAATTCCATCGATTAGTGACCGAGTAGCTGCAAGGTAGAATGATTTTTGAGGAGCATTTAAAGAGATATAGCATCATAATTGATACTCTATGTCTTAAGAAAGAAAGTTGAGGGATTGAATAACATTAGGACCTAAACATAAGGACTGGCAACTCCATCAAATGGGATGCAGACAATCGTTTAAGTCGAAAGTCTTTTGATGATATTCCAAATATTTCAAGATCGAAAACAATCTCGTGTAAAGAAGAGCCTGAATATAAATGTGTGGTCTGTTTGTAAAGTTGTTAGGATTGTGTATTGGGAAGGACTTCAAAAGTCGATTCCTGTGTCCTAGTTTATGTCTTTGGATGCTGGATGCAATTCTTTATCTCCTGGATAAAGCCCTAGAGTACCATTACTGGCACATACCGATACCTCGGGTTACAATATCTACACCGTGTGGTTCGTTCTGACCAAAAACCTGTACACGTGTGTATTGTTCGAACCTATGAGCTGCTGAATGAAGTGGCTATCTCTTCACTATTCGCAATTCGACAATGGTCCAGTGTGATCATTTACTTTCTCAGCATTTTCGTCTGTTGATTAATTGCTAAGACACACAAAGCACTCCTCTGCTTCGTTTATACGTACACAATCCCTTGGGAAATGTTTTTGCCAGCAATAATCATCCCTTTGTACAAAACAGTTTCAATATTCTGAATGCATCGGAGCTCTTTATCCATCTTTTTGCACAAAACAGTATGCACATCATGAGAAAAGTAGAAACACTTGTCACAGAACTAGTTATCAGTATTATAATGAGCATTAAAAATTGTTGTAATGTCGCATGTGCGTGGTGGAAATCATAATCGAAGCTTTATGATAAATAAAGCAACATTATAAGAGAAAGTATGGATCATTTTTCCGATTTTTCATACATATCGCGTCGCGACGTCGCGAAATGCTACCTCGTGCTGCTGCAATAAACTGGCCGGATCCCGCAAACTACATTACCGTGAAGCTCATTTTCTTCGTTCGACGTTGAATCTAACAAACTTTCCCACCCACAAAAAAGGCCACGAGCAATTCCATCATCATTCCGGTCCTTCTTCGTCCAGTACACAAACTTCTTAATAAACTCCAGCGCTTTTTTGGTCACTTTTTTGGTCGCGGTATAGTTCTACGGCTGCGGCCCGTAATCGAATTGTATCGTAACGACGCGGAGGAGGGTGGTGGAGCCTATACAGGATCATTTTGATTTTTGAGGAACAACACAACTTTTCGCCCAACCTAATAATACCCGACCCGCGGCGGCGGGTTTGCTCCGTCGATTCCAAGTTTCCGAGTATCCGAGCGAAGTCAAACGTAAACCCCTCGTTTGGCCCGCGGCAGTTGTTACAGCTGGCCGCGGAGAGCAGCTCGAGCGGCCGAGTTTTTCCGAATGAAAAACCCACGACCGAACGATGGTGCGAGATGTTTGCGAGGCGAACGTCCCCGTGGCGTGGCGCCTGGTGTGGTAGGGGAGGTCTGGGTGGTACCGAAGAGTGCGACAGGAAAGGCAACAATGGTAGGGAATATCACGAGCAAAAGTTGACTTTCGGATCGTTCGTCTTCTGGAGGCCAAAAGCGGCCAACCAGGCCAGGCAGGATGGCATTTTGGCAAGGCATGGCGGAATAGCGACCACGGAAGGCCGCCGCTGGCAGGTTGTTTGAAAATTTAGACAGGGAGGTGACGCTGGTGGTGCTGATGGTGGTGTTGGTGGTGCGAAAATTTAATATAACTTTCGTGTAACTGAAAAATAACAATGCAGCCATCGGATGGGTTTGGGCGTACCAGACCATCCTTAGCCCCCGTGCCTTTTGGTGGCCACATCCGCCACAACACTGCTACTGACTGGTGGCACTGACTGGTCTGGTACAGTGGCTGGAGTGTTCAAGGTGTCGGACTGATAATGCAATGAAATGTTCAAATGTGTTTTGTCATAAAACATACCCGGGTCGGGGGAAGGGCGTTATGATTTAAGGTTCCCACGAAGGGCTTTAAGGATACGATGGGTTGCCACTTAAAGTGCAGTGTAGATGAGGCTTAAAGGCTCTTAATTAAATTTCGTAAACATTGAAATTATGCTAACTAAAGCATAATATTGCCGATCCACCGGCCTCGATGTGCTTCGATTCGCGAGCTTGATTCAATGTTTCAATCGAGATCGAAAACCGAGGTTCAACATTTTTAAAACTCAACAAAAGACCAAGAATTGAACCCTCTCTTTCTCTTTCTCTTTCACGGAAGTCACGAATGTGCATTAATCAAACGAATTGGCTTCGAAGCCCCCCGGTGGCCCGTGCCAGGGTTCGATCAATCATGGCCCCCGGACCACCGGACGGAGGGGTCCTGATTGCATTTTGTTTAACGACCATTTGACTGGACCGAATTTTGCGATGAGTCCATTAGTGATATTACTAACAGCATAATCACGGCGCATTCGCTCGCTCACTGGCCAGGATGGGCCTCCCACCCCTCATCAGTTTCGATTTATTATCCGTAAGGCATTCGCATCCGAGGGCGCGGTTCCGTTGCGGTCTGAAGAATGATATATTAACGTGCTGCTGGTGGTGGTGGCTGGTGGTTGGTGCAGGTAAACCGAGCCTTCGTGTGAGTATTCTATATCGAAAGAGGGAAGAGTGAGGTCCTTGGAAATGCGAATTGCAGCATAATATGTTCAACATTTTATAAAGTTTCCCCATTCGGCGAACGATGTTAGCTGCTACTACCATGCCCGGGCACCAGACATCAAAAGCTCGCATGTGTTATCGAGGGGTTTGCATGATGATGATGATGATGATGACGATGGGAACGCTTCCCTCCCATTTATGGGTATCATAACGAGTCCCAGGGTGTGCGAGCGATCCCACCACCACCACCGCATACGCCCATGAATGATTATTACTTCTAGGAATTTCCCTCGAATTAATGCCGAATGATGCAAGGACGGGCACCAGCACCAGCACCTTGCTATCGATTTTTAGCTCCAACTCGACGACCGACCTTCACAACTCCAGCGACGACGACGACGACGACGACCGTGTGGCCATCCCCCGGGGGACGGGACAAAAATCGAAGAAGCGTCTCACGCACTCTCGCGCGTACGCGTTGGTGTTGTTGGTGGAGTAAAACTTTTGCTTCAGCACAACCTTCAGCATCCCCTCAGGGGGGGCCACTGAAGAGAAATGAAGACCCTCGTCGTCGTCGTCGTCGTCGTACGGCCCAAAGGAATAACTTTTCCTGCTTCTTCTTCCTCCTTCCTTTGCTACCTTGTGGCAACCATTACCGCAAGGAATGGTTCGTGGTCGAGCACACGAAAGGATCCACCTTGAGCACACACACACACACACACATAAACTAATGAGGCTGGCTCATGATGCTCACGCTTCTTTGGCTCCAATTCGTGCCGCAGAATGGTCTCTTCTCTGTGTGTTTGGCGTTTTCCCAGCGTTACAGCCCGTGCCCCGGGAGAGTCAGGTTTGGTCTGCCACTGTTGACGTGACGTCGACGACAACGACGACGACGACGATGGCGGCGACGGCAACAGCGAATCACCGTTCCGGTCCAGGGCACTTCCGTTGACCTAGTGAAGGGAACTTTTCTCGCAACTCGCACGCGTACGGCGCACACCCGTGGGATGGGTTTTCCGGGATTCGGTTAATAAGTCGCAAAGTCCGCGCAACGATGTGCGAGGAAATTAATTCCAGATCCCTGACACACCGTGTAAGTGTGTCTGTGTGTGTGCTGGTGTGGTTATGTGTTTATGATGATACGGAAAGGGGGAAGTATCTCTGCCAGGTCGCTCTGGAGCGCTCGTTGTCTGTTTCTCTTTGAGGCCTTGAGCCTCAAACTTGCAGAGTGCCGGCCCGAATGCCCGGTTTCGGTAGCTTTAAGCCTTAGTCTCATCCGTGTCAACGTTGTGTGCCGAGGATGATGTCGATCCGGAGTTGTGTGCGCGCTGCACACGCTGCTTGGATCGACGGTTTCCATGGAAGTTTTCGTTAGCCGTCTAGTAGGCGAAGTGCATTATACCGAGGGATTATTCATAATGTCTCGAGTCTCGCGCTACGAATACAGCACTGTGATCGTCGTACCTTTCGAGGTCGCAGTCCCAGTTGCTTAGTATTATGTGCTTGAAGGGATTTGATTCGTCAGACCATCCCACAGATTGTCTACATCTTTCTGGAGCTACTTGTTTCAATTGAAGAAAGGATTGCAGAATATCCTAAGGAAACTAAAGTGTTTTACATTTTTGCGACTGTTATTAGATACCTAAAAGTGAGCCAAAGTCTTACTAAATGTTGTCTAAAGAAACTACATTCTGTCTCACTAATGGGCACATCGGGACGCTACTGCCTCATTCCATCGCACTGGGAAGGATTTTTTTAGTGCGTACCACGTGTTCGAAAATATGAACTCGATAAAAAAGAATGCCCAACACTTTGTGATGATGAGAAGGTACAGAGGTACACCAGGAACCAACGAATGTGTGCATGTGCCTGGTGTGGATGTGTCTGCAGCTTCTTCATCTAAATCCTACCCGAAAGCTTAGTGCCGCTACTATTGGTCCCATCTGTTGTCCTTTCATTATTGCTACCGCCAATGCAACGTCCGGATATCGACGTGAATTACGCCTCGTCGTCGGTTGTTTCGGATTGCGATAGCGCCCGTCAACCTCTTTCCCCCCCGAGAAAATGGCCACCGCCAATCTGAGGATGTTATTTTAAAAGTATGTTCCACCGAAAAACCGATCGCCTGCAACTTGCGACTCCAAGGGTCATATTAAACGGAAAAGCCGTTTGCCAAATAATATCACAAAAAAAAAACTCCCCAACCGGGGGACGTATTGCGGATGCGCCAGACTGGCCACTCTAGCAGACTCTAGCACCACTGTATCTCCCGGCGATGGGCTGTGGGAGCACGTGCAATTTAGTGGCGATATAAAAAGAAATGAACGCGTACGGGGCAGGATCTGTCCTTCTGCGTCGTCGATTCCGGCGCTCAAGTCGTTTCAAGTGGTCTTCGGACAAGGAAAACGGGCTGGAGGGAAAGGTTCATCGTCATAAACCAATTTTCGCTCGCTGTAGCAAATCCTGACTGCGTTGAGGGTTGAGAATCGCTTCGCACACTTGGCCAAATGTCATTGCCGGTTATGCTCAATGCTATACGTTCTTCGGTGCAGCGCAGACTCCTCACGGGACATCGACGACTGCTGTCTCTGGTTAGGTCGGTCTGTGGTTCGACGTTGGCGGCCAATGCGTGGCCATTGTTCGTACCATCTCTGGACCTTCGCTTCAGTCTTTCCTGGTTTTGTGGTTTGCGTTTTCTTCCCTCTCTTTCTCTCTCTTTGTCTCTTGATGGCGACTTACTGGGAACTCCACTCTCCGGACTCCAGGATCTGTCTGTAAATTGTCTCCCTTTCGAAGCGATCTCCGATCCCCGGTCCAGCCGACAAGGGAATTAGCCTCTGGGTGACGCGGGCCCCGGAGCAAGACTCGTCGCTGGTCGTTCGTTGGAAAAACGTCGTGTCCTGAGTGCCACTCCCCCACCCTACCCTCCCTTTCTGTCACTGGACGAGAGGTGAATTGCTTCCAGTCGACTTCTCGATTTGTGTGGTGACGTTATGCAGTCCACCGTGGCCGTGCCGCCGGGCGAGCACCCGTGACGGAACGGCCGGTGTCACTTCCTTTTTCGTCCGTTTTTTTTAGGGAGGGGGGGGGGGGCACGATGCCTTTGTCCCAAATTCGTGTTTCGTCCGACCACGTGTCGCATGGGGACCGCTTTGGTGCGCGGCGAAACAGACCATACCGCACGACCGTTTCCTTCTTTGTGTGTGTGTGTGCTGAGGGGTGGGGTGTCTCTTTACCACCCCACTGGCCACCACCTCTCTCAGTTTTGTTCAGTCTCTCTCTTTCTGTTCGATGTCGTGCGTTTATTTCGCGACTTTCCCGTTTTTTTTTGGTGTTGCTTCTGCGCGACTTCAACATTTTGCTGGGTCCTGGGATACCGGCGGTTGTGCCCTGTTGCTCAGGCCAGGCGACGTGGTTGGGTTCCATTCCCCCATCCTTGGTTCTTTCACCTTTTCCTGGCGACCACTTTTTATTTTTTTTTCTTCTGGTGAACCTATCGGGAGGAAGCACTTAAAATTCAGCACGACATCGCGGTGCTAAATTTCATCTTTGCTTTCTCGCTGCCATTCATTTTAAATGCCGTTGGCAGGCCTTTCGGGGTCGAGGCTTTCCCCTTGGAGCCCCGGATGTCCCTTCTTTCCAATGCTTCTTCTGCTTCCTCTGCTGCTTTTTCTCTTCTTTGCCGTCGTCGCTGGCGCTCGCTTTGTCGTGGTGCCTTTTGCAATAGGCAACCATTATCCCGGTGCCGAAGCTCTCCATGGCCTACTGCAACGGCCCCGCGGTACTGAATATGATGATGATGACGACGACGACGGCGATGGTATGATGTCGTCCTTGCAAGCGTCCTTTTACACAGCAGGCCTTGGACTGCGTTGGTCAAAATGGCAGCGAAAATTTGGAAGTAAAAACGGAGTAGCAGCGACGAGAACATCAGCAGCATTACCACAGCTGTCGACGAATCCGGACGGACGGTCCGGTCCAGTCCGGTCCGGTATCCATTTTCCCTCGATTTCCATCTGTGGAGTGGGACCTCTAACGACCTTGAGCTGAAGAAGGACTACGGATATTCCCACGGCCCTGCCCTGGAGAGAGAATGCGTGGTTTGAGTTTTCAATCCGTAATGCTTTCAAAGCTTTCGCGTAAGAGCGTTCGTCATTACGAGGGAGAGTTTGATGTCCTTGTTTGCTTGTTTGGGGTTGTCCGGTAATCCTTCACTAGGATCCGTATTCAAATGCACTAAAGATTGTGTAAGGATAGTTGAAAAAATGAAGTTGAAGTACACATCGTTAGATTGGACATTCCTGTTCAAAACGGTGGACTCAAAGGTGACGAGCGGCCATTTTCAGTGAGCCAAACTATTACACATACAGAGCACCCGCAGAAAACTAACGAAAATTTGGTTTAGTAAAAATGTATTATTGTCGATAAACTTCCAATCTGTTAAAACATGGTAGCAGTTCCGATATTCTCATGCCATTGGATTCCCACGAAAAATCAAAAACATTTCGTTTAATTCCTCTGATTGCCGCACTCCAAGAACCGGCAGAACCGGAATCTTACTCCGTAATGGCTGCTTTAATGTACGGCTAAGGCAAGCTCAAATTCCCGATTCTAAGATAAGCGCCCCACGCGGCGGTGGTCTTCTCCTTAGGCAACTCAGTGAACTGAAAGTTGGGTCTACGAAATGACGCGAAAAGTAGCAAGAGGGCGGGCTATGGCCTGTTGTCGAAACGGCGCGGTTTTATGATGGAATCGCAGGAATTCAATCCCCACTCCCTTCCCGCTCCACGGAACGGCCCGCAAGTGTTC
Source organism: Anopheles darlingi (assembly GCF_943734745.1). Classification (NCBI taxonomy): domain Eukaryota; kingdom Metazoa; phylum Arthropoda; class Insecta; order Diptera; family Culicidae; genus Anopheles; species Anopheles darlingi. Next base: position 13,718,563 of record NC_064875.1, read on the forward strand.
GTAACCTGTCAAAGGCATCGACTTCCCGCGATGCCGTCGGTGCGATTAGTGAGGGAATTTCACTTGACTTCCGCTGATTTTGCATCTCCTTCCTGCCGTGGCCGTGGGCCAGGTTTCCTTTTAAAAGAATTCATAACTTAAATTATGGATTACGCGCTCGCGGCGCTACTGCTGTGCTGTGCTGTGCGGCTTCTGACGTTCTGGCAGCAGGATTCGCAGGTTCGCTCTCTAAACGATGGTTTCCGTCGTAGGGCTCGCTGGAAATGGAATCCAGTACTCCAGCGAAATGGTGATGGTCCGGGCGAATGGCAAATGTTGGTTGTTGTTTCTGGAGCTGCTTTCTGTGGAATCCATCGAGACGATTCGTTGGTGTGGAAAGATGACGCTTAAGTCCGGAAGGGGAATAATTCATTCCGGAATTCGGCGAAAGACGTCAGGACCACGACGCTCGTAGGGATGGGATTTTATGAGTATCGTGACATTTAGTATCCTGTGTCTTTATCGTTTGATGGAGCCTTTTTGTACCATACAAACTTCCAGCGAACTGTCTTCGAGTAACATCATTCGCACCTCTCAATACAAGTTGGCAGTACCTCTAGGAGGAAGAGGGAAGCTTCCCTATAATGAGAAACATAATCCACCAGAGGCAACACAGCTTTTCACCAGAACTCCTGCCAATGCCTGCAATCCACATTCCGAATCCGCATTTAGACTTCTGGCATTCCTTTCTCCCTCCTCCTTCCGGACCTCGGACCCAAAGTGATGTTTGAGTTTCCGATAAATACTGCTGCTGCTGCTACTGCTGCTCCTCAAGCAAGGCCCGGAATGCGAAGCTCGGTCCGATTGCGATTAGCAAACGTCTGGTAACGCGCGTAATTTGAACCTCGGTGCTGCTTTTCCTGCAATCGTTTCCTACCCACGTGATGGTGGTGCTGGTGGTGTCCCCAGGAAAGTCATGGCGTCATGAATTGTGTCTTTGCCACCGGCATGGCATCGTCTCTCTCTTCCGCATTTTCCCCCTTTTCACTTCCATACACCTTCGGCTCAAATTTCGGCCCAGGATTCCCATGAATAATGCTCCCTCGAGGCCCTAGAGGGCCGTGCCTAGTGCTAGTGGGCCCCATGGATTGTGGAGTCCTTCCGGGGCAAAAACACTTACAAGGTAAACAAGACCGACACACGGCCAACCAGTGTGTGCGTGTGTGTGCGTATGCTGTCCTCATCCGTACCGCAAAAGGCAAACAACCGTCTGCAGGACCTTCCTTGCTCGTGCGGCGACGCATTCGCACCACACACACACACAGAGCGCCAACAGCAGCAGGACCTTTTCGAGAAGGTCCAAAACCAAACACCATCCAACGAACACGTCGACCACCTTGGCTTGGAGATGGTTTGGCTCCATGTGGTTTAATGCTTTGGCCACAATCTCCACATCTCCGGTGATCTCGGTGAAGGAAAACGAAAGCCATCCAAGGTCGAAAGATGACACCCCCCTCCGTTTGGTTGTTGGTGTGAGGACTGCGGGAGGTATTATTTCTTCGGTCACCCACGGTGAAACATGAGATTGAAGCAGGACTCGGCGCTCTTACCCGGTGTGTGTGTGTGCTCCAACCAAGGCCAAATCTCTTGGACCAAAAAAGGGAAAACATCCAACGCAAAAAGGGACTTGTGCAGCCGGTGGAGTGTCTGTCCGTGGATTGTCTTAGCGTGGATTTGCCCCAAAGTGAAGCTGACAGCAACGTCGCAAAGCATCCCGGTCCCTGAGCACCTCCTCCACCTTCTCCAGAGCTCACTGACTGTGGAGGGAAAAGAAAGAAAAGCTGCTTTTCTTCCTTCACTTTTGACGACGCTCTTTTCGGTTGGATTGAAAGTTGTTTTTAAGTTCGAGGAAAGCCAAGAAACCGCAAGTGTCCAGCATTCCCCCCCAGGGGAAGATGGGACTTAAAACAAAAAAGTGATGCGCAAAACGTTTGCCTAGACAGAGAGAGAGGAAGGGAGAGAAATTAGAAAATCCTACAAATGGTGGTCGCCACTGAAATGTCTTGGGGACTTGGGACTGCAGACGTTGTCCGTGGGGCCATCTGTTGGCCACCGCAAGAACGCGACCGAAAACCGCTCCCCAATCCACGCTAATCCGAATCCGAATGCTAATGCTTGCTTCTTTTTCTTCTCCTTTTTTTTCTTCCAGATGCACACTGGGCGGTAGGTGGACGGAAGGTGGACGCGTCGGTGGTCGTCCCGCGCAGATGGTGTGGTTGAAGACGCGGTGATTGGTTCCGTACCACGACAATCCTCGCGAGGAGTCGAAAATGGCCTCGTACCACCTGTACGGGGCGCTCATTGCCCTGGTGTGCGTGTTGTGCTACCACAATGCCCTCAACTGTGGCTTCGTGTTTGACGATATTAGCGCGATCAAGGAGAACCGCGATCTGCGCCCGCACTCGTCGATCAAGAACGTGTTCCTGAACGACTTCTGGGGCACCCCGATGCACAAGGTAGGTTCAGATACGGTCCGGAGTCTTTAGTTTGCAGCATCCAAGTACAACACTTTTCGATGTCCTATTCCCAGAATCTTGTGAAAGAATGTGGTTGACGGTCTTGTCAAGTTAAGTGTCTTTTGGTATAATCTCATTCGCTTTTGACAGCTCGAAATCAAAACAACCACCGCCATAATATCAATAAACACATATAACGTCTGGTAAAAAATAACGACTAGTCTAGTAGACCGATAACAAAGTAAGCTCTGGAAACAAACTTCTTCTGTCACTCGTCCTGCAGTCCATATGGAAGCCAATCTTATCGAGTTTCCAAACCAAATGGTTTGGCCATTGGCAATTCGTAGCAGTTATAATGTCAATTAAAATACTGTATTTCGATGTTCTTGTATGCCGCTTTGCCGGATGAGAAGCCAGAGGGATTCCTCAATTCGATTGGATCGTCCCAAGCCCCCCTTCACCGGGCAAAAAAAAACAAGGCCTACGCCAAACGAACCGGCAAATGTTCACGTCCTCGACAATACATGCTGTCATCGCCTGCAGGCGGCGGGGGGCATCTACTGGAAGGGTGGATGAATATCTACGAATTGAAAAGGGATGCTTTTCAGCCCTTCCCAAGGGACAGCGGTCTCTCGAGGGGTGGTGGTGGTGATGGTCTGGTCCCATAAAAAACAACGAGCGTTGTTCGTAGCGCACGTTACGGCCGCCAGTGTCCACGCCAGTCGCAGTGTCCGCAGCACTACAAAGTGCCCAAGTAGAGCCTTGCTTGCTCTCTCTTCCTCTCTCTCTGGCTCCTGGTGGGGATTGCGTTTAAATATTCTGATCGAGTGCTCGACTGGGCCTTTGTGTCGCGCCTCGCCTGGCACACGCCTCTCGGTGCGTTTATGTGCTGCTGGGTCTCGCTTCCCGCGGTGCGGAGGGGAGGGCGGTTTGAAGGCGTTAGGGAGAATGAGGTTAAGGGATGGTCTACCCTTTTTTCTCGGTAACAGCGTAGTGCTTCTTCTGCACCCCAGAGACCCGCATGGAGGATGAGAGGAGAGGCACGAGTGGAAGTGGAAGTGGAGATGAATATATGTATGCATAATAGGGTAAAGAGCTCGCCCCGAACCGAATCCTTTAAAGCTAAAGCTCCCTGGAAGGACGCCTGGCTCCGCGACTGCTGCGCGCGCTAGTAGCAGCCTCCCTGGAGTCTAGGCCGGCATTCCACATCCATTATTCATATCGTGTTTGTTTCCAGCGGCAAAAATAAAGGATAGAGATGAAGCTACAGTACACACACACACACACGCACACACACATACTTACTAACCAAGGCACACCGATCGTGCGGACAATGCCCGTGCCTATTCGTTTGCTGTACGATCACATACCCATATACACACATACTCATGACAAACCCAAATCGAAGGCCTTTGAAGGCATTGCAAGCAGTAGTTGGAGCTGTCGCGACGCAGCATGCCACGATTGAACACTGTGCAGTGAACGTCGACGTCGAGCTCATTAAATATGTTCCAATCATTGCTCATCGATCATTAATCGGGTGGGTTTGTGACGGGAGGCCGTCCCCCCTTTATTTTCGATCGATCCATCCATTTCATATCGATCCCCGTCGACGTCTGGGCCATGCAAGGGGCCGCAAATTAATTAGAATCGTAAAACTTCGAACCCCTGGAACCAACCCCCCAACCTACCGGAGGAAAATAGCTTCAATGAAGTTGTTTCACCTGCGGGTTATTTGAGTTCAGGGCCCTGCGCCACCCCCCCGGCACTTCACCCACCCCTTTTTTGGGGGTGGAAAATTCGAGTTGCAGCAGTGGCCGTAGTGGATTCGGTTTTTGGGGTTTGTGGGATTGAGGTTTTTGCCTTTTTCCGGAGAGCTCGATTGCCTTTCGGCCGGCAATTCGTTTCTTATGTCGAGATCGAAGGTCGAAACCAATGCACCCAACCGACGACGACGACGACGACGACGGTATCGATTGGTTTTCATCGCGTTTTATCTGTCTTACCAATCGGTTCGCTCGCCATTCGACCATTCGGCAATGACGGCGCTGTTGGGCGTCTGGCGCTGCCACACGAATGAAATTGATTGATCGTGGACGGGGTCTTGGCCTTTTGATTGTGGACGGAGAGGGCTGGAGTTTTGTCAGGTGCTGACCTTCTTAAAGGTGAAGGACATGTTCTAAAATTATATGCGTCTGCGTTCGGATTGGAGGCAATCGTTGTGTTTGCGTTGGTGTTTGAACCATTTTCATGTATCGATTGATGAGCTCAAGTATTAGGTATAATGATGATGTAATGAAAAGAAATAATTGAATGTTAATTAGTGGTTATTTTAAGAATTTTAGGGGTGTTGTAGTCCTTTAGTATTTAAGGAGAAAAATTAATAGCTGGAGTTCCATTTCTGATAAGATCGTTACCATGAATCAAATCCTAGAAAAGATGAGCAAATGTGCAAAGAAAATATAATATCTTTTTATGCTATCGTAACGTAGTCAAGGCTGAGATACTATTCCTCGGGCTAGTAACACTATCCGCCACTACAAACGTCAAACGCCAAGTGAATGAAATCCTGTCAAGCCCTATTGCGACTTGGTTGCTCTTCAACTTGACGCTCGAGAAGCCCATTCTTCATTGTGAAGAAATTTCTAAGACCGCTCGTCCGTTGTAGCGCCAGACAAGTATCTACGTCAGTAAGAGCCTTCACTCTAGAGCGCTCGACAAGAACTTCAAAGAAAACGCGCTGTTGCGAGCATCAAATCACGATTCATTAACACGACCGCTTCTAAATGCTCCTAGAGCTGCTGCTGTCCAGTTTACAAACTGAGACCGGTGCAATCAATCACGCAGTGAATTTACGAAATCATACATTAATTGGGCAGACAACGGAACCGCTCGACTCCGCGGAGACGAATCCGCGGATTCGAATCATACCCCTCCCGGGGGGGCCAGGCTCGAGGGAGGATGCTTAAAGCCTTACCGCAGGGATTATTATTTCATTTTATTCGATCCACACCGGAGGAGCTCTCACAAACGCAAACGGGAGGCCCATTCGCCATCGCCGCAGAAAGGTGGCGCTCAGCATCAGCTGCATGCATAAGTAAAACCGTAAATGACAGAGAAATATTGCTTCCCACGGTTGTTGGTTCCCGACCATCTTTCGAGCACTGCCAGAGAGCGTACGCGCAGAGGCAGGGACCATCATTGCCTTCACGGCGTGCGCCTTTCAAGTGTACGCCTTAATACCTTTACAGATACTTTCGGGCAATCGCAAGTGACACATGGCTGTGACATGTTTCCTCTCGCTGCTCGCTCTTCCCCTTGGTGCCAGGCTTTTATCGTGTTAGCCCCGGCACGTGTCACCTGTTTCTGTGTGTGTGTGTGTATGGCCTGTATGTGTACCCTCAAAAGGAACTATGGAGTGTATATCTGCGTGTGTGCGTGTCTGAAGGTGAAGCATCTTCCCGCAGCAACACAAGACACAATTTGTGACACAAAAGTGTGTCCTCGTTCTCGAAAGCGACGAGATAGAAACAAAGCGCACCTGAGGAATGGGACGCCGAGCCACGAGGTATGGAAGGGACATTTTCTGAAAAGGAAAAGCGTCACCTCACACACGGACACAAGGGGCGCGCGCGCACCTTTCTATATTAAAAGAGATGTCCTTTGCCACGTGTTTCGCTTTCGCTCGTGTCGTTCCACGAGATGAATGAGGTGTTGTCGTTGTCTGGCCAACAACTCCTCGAACTCGAACGTTTCCTCCTAGCTCACGGGCCATCGTTCTAGGACTCCTTCTTCGTTCCGCTTCGTTCTTCTCGCAGTTACCAAGATTGAAAGCGAGCGAATTTGAGCCATTTTAAAGAGATTTTCCCTCCCAGGAAAAGTCGCTGGTTGTCGTCGTCGTCGTCGTCGTCGTCGTCAAGGCGTGAAACGTTATCATTCCACGGCCTGCCTCCCGAAAAATGGTTCCCGCTTTTGTTTCGTTGTCATCTTTTTGGATTTGCCGTTCGTCAGCATTTCTTGCCCAGGGTTCGGCAATCTTTGGGCTTTGCACGCACCGTGGAACGTATTTGTCGCACATCGGCGGGCACGACAAGCCCCTAGCCCCCCACTCCTTGTCCCTCAATTCCGTGCAGGAATGTACCGTGCAAGTTGATGGTGCGTGAGGAATGGAGAAAAAAAAACGGCGCGCACCCACCCCAAAAACATCATTTTTTTCCCCCTATTTCGTTAGAAAACATTTCCTGTGTTCCCGTTATTCCTTACTCGTCGTCGGCGCGCGCGGATGCGGAAGAACGCTGCTGAGAACGCTAGTTTCCATCGGATGTTTCCCATTTTCAATATCGGAACACCGCACGGGGCCGGAGGTACACACTGTACACTGTCGTGGAGTACACCACAGGTAACCAGCCAGGCTGGAGGCAGGCTGGTTGGCTGGTCGTAGATTGATGGTGTCACGGTTGAGTGAATGGAAATATATTTCCGCCTGATGGCGCTGATCATCGGCCTGGGGATGGGTGGGTAGTATCGCGAGTGAGGCGTAACCGGTGACAACGGGATACGGGCTGTCGGTCGCGTACGTGAGATGTGCTCGGTGAACCTTAAGCCGCGAAATGAGATTGATAAAAATTCAATTCCATTGCCGGCATCGCGCTGGCAGCAGGACGTTACACAGGGAAGAGGGAAGGGGGGAGTTGTTCGCGCTTCTTTACCTCCCAGCACCTGCTACAGGTGAGATAGGAAACCATCAGCGATCGAATTGGAGTTTTTTTTTTCTTGCCCGAGATTTGTTGTTGCGAACGAAACGTTGAAGGACGTCATCAGCTTTTGGTCTCAGCAAACTGTTCCCGGGAATCGATTTCTTCGATCGAGGAACCTCAATTCTATCGCGAATGCAAACAGCGAACGCAGAACGCTCTGAAGAAGCTCACGCTAGATGCTAGACAGACACTTCCAGCACATCAGCTGCACGGAATTCGTTCCAAAACCTACTCAGCACCGAGCTAGAGGATGAGTCATGATGTGTGAAACGGTTGACCTGCATTAAAACTCACGCAGGTGCTTGCGAGCACTAGGCCTTCCGAGTGATGGAAATCATATGAAGACCGCATGACTCGGAAGAACACCAGATGATGATGATGGCAATCATGATGATGATGATGGGCCTTTACGCAGCTCGTCAACGTCGGGGGGTTTGCTCACACTTCTCGGAAGCCTGCAAGCCCTCGCTTCTCGCTGACAAGACAGTTTTGCTACTTCGTTGACAAGTGAAGACGCTCCGGATGTATCGTAGGTTGCCGGTTGCTCGGTTGCCCCCCGGGGGTGTGGAATCAATTTCGTCATCATTGATCCGCGCGCACGGCGAACGGTGAGTGATGAAGGTTTAATCAGTCAGCAGTTCTTCTCCTTCACCAAAACAACGTGACGTGTGCGTGCGTGATGGATCGTGATTGGTATGATGGATGCCGGATGCCGCCAGGTCTCAGAGAAATGCGGTTGTCGGATTGGTTTCCAATTTTCCACGCTTTGTACTTAAGCTTTGATGTGCTTTTCCAAGGAGGGGCTGTTACTACCTACAAGATAAGGTCGAAGCGTGTCTAGCATTAGTTCTATGATCGCGCTCTCGTTTTTGCATAGCTGACGAAGAGTAGAGGATGATTGTGCATTATTATAAATATTACTTTTTAGAAAACGTTTACTTTTTCCTTGATTGCATTTGTAATCTGGACTTGTCGCTAAATTATCAAGCTATAGGCAGCGATTGCTCGCCATAATTTCCCTTACACCTTGCATGACATCCTTAGATTTTCTTGGTATCCAAGGCATTTCATTTTAAAAGCAAAATCCACCAATTTTGTTGAAACGCCTCGAATAGCAGGTTTGGCAAAAAAAAAACCTAAGATCCTTGGAGGACTCTCGAGCACCTATTACCGCTGATACCGCCACCAATGTGGTTTTCCTCGATGAATACACTCCCAAACAGCAGCAGCACCACCACCATCACCCAAACGTTCAAGCATCGTGAATTTGTTAAATTGACGCAGAGGGAAAAGTTTTTCCCATGAAAAGCCGAGCAGCACGGAGAATGAGCTATTCTCGCTCCAAATGCTTCTTCTAATTTGCCGTTCGAAGGGTGTTGGAGCATCCGCGGATGATGGTTAGCGCGTCGACCGATGCGCGCGCGAAAAGTACGAGGAAAAGAAACCAACAACAAAAAAAATAAGGAACGCACACAAAAGCTGAAGAGGGGATGCTGCGCTGTGGTTACCGCTTGGTGGTTCAGATTCATTAGCGGTCCTCCTCCGGGCCTCAGGAAAGAGGAAGATACGAAATGGAAAAGAAGGAAATGATGGTGGTCGGCATTAACCATTCATGAGTATGATCGTTCTGGTGAGCCGCGCCGAGGCGCTCGCGAATCGACTGACTGCTGCTGCTGCTGCTGCTGCTGCGCTCCCGGATGCGATGCCCATCAGCAGCAGCAGCAACCTTTTGCAGCCTTAACCGCGCACTTGGCACCGCGTGACTCCTCCCCAGGACCAGGAACCGTTTTACGTGGAAGTAACTATAAAAATAAATTGGTTTATAGGTTCTCGTTCTCGCGCCCGCGCACACACACACACACCGAGGATGATAATCGTGGGTTCTCGCTGTCGAATGCTTGGCCTTTCCGGCCAGAGCTGTCGGATGCGCTGTTTAAAAATGAATGGTGGTAGCCTTTAGCAGTCGACCGCCACCGGAAAATACGTCGATTCGATGAGGCCTTTAGTTTGTCATTTATTGGCCGCGAGCGAGGGCCCGAGAGCACTGTCCCGCAGGGAGAAGTGGCCATGGCCATGGCAATTTGACGCTAATCGACATTCTGCGGCTGCACGGGAAGGAATCCTGGTAATGGCTCTTATCGACTTGAAGGGGCTCGAAGTTTTGTCGTTTATCGCGAGACTTGTACAGTTGGAGGTCATCGGTTGGTACATCAGTTGATACGATGAACGGCGCCACTGTCTTATCCGGTAACTAGCACTCTCGTTATTGTGCTCTAAAAGGATATCGGAGTGTCATCCCTTGTTGTGTCTTTTGCTTAACTAAAAAGAAATTACAGTAAATTATCCTTGAAAACGAAATATTTAAATTCGAGTTGGCCTTGGGTGCATTTATCTAGCAACGACGCATGCACCATCAATTCACGGACTTTTGCAACTCCAATGCCTACTGCTTTGTAGCGAGTTTAACTGGCCCCGGCGCCGGTAAACGAATGGAAGCAAATGGTGCTGCATTCAAACCCCTCCATTACTTCTAATTAGGGCAGCTGCAGCATCAGCAGCAGCAGCAATAGCCGGAAGGAACTGAGCTCATTATGCCTAATGAGAGCGAGAGGTGATAATCAAAAACCCATCATTCGCTGATGCGCGCGCACACCATCGGCACCATCAGCAAGGATGCGTTCGCGAGAGGAACGAGGGTCCCAGGATGGTCCCGATGGAATGGGATGAAAATGGCGTCTGAAAAGGGACCGCAGCTCGGGAATGGAAAGCGCAAAAAAGCGGGATCCACATCAGAACGCGTGACGTCGGTCCCCCCAGGACACCACCAGACCGTATTCCACGCGGAGTCAACTACAAAGACAAGGCCCCTCATCTCGTAGTGATTTGCAGGAGGGACTAATTGGATGGCTAGCAAGGGCGTGTGTGTGTGTGTGTGCTCATTCGCGATTCCTGGGGACAGCAACATGCATCTGACAAAGAGACGTTGATGGCGGTCTTGTCAGGGATCATTTGCGCCCGCGCGCGTGTGTGTGTGTGGCATTCAACATTCATCTAATGAGTTGCTTCGTGTCACCATTTCATCGAATGAGATTACTTCTCTTGACCTGCTTTCTGTGCTTTGGGGGTTCGCACGAGAAATGAAAGTTGTCTCCTGACGTTTTTGTACAATTTTACCGGTTGTCCACACTATAACAATCTGCGCTCATTTCTAGTGAATGATGTTGAAAAATGAATGCAGACTTTTACATTTCTTTACATTTTTTATCATCATTTGGTTCAGGAAACAACTTAGATTCTTATAGTATGCACAAAGGGTTAGAGTACTGTGCATAGCACTTCATTTAGGGTAACAGATTTTATTGACGCCCGATTTGTGAGTCTAAGTTGATGAGTTGAGCAAAGCTTAAAGTTTGTGCGACGACTTTCCTACCAGAAACAACATTCAGAATCCAATTATGTTCATGATTTGCTAGCATTCCACTTATCGCGGCCTTGCGTTACAACAACAGAAGCGTTATTTTCAACCCCAACACTCAACAACAACTAGACAACCGAAACCTCCCAAGCATTACCGAAGTAACATTCGAAAGGTTGCTCGCGGTCTATCGCTGGTTATGTTTTACATGACCAAATCACGGACCCCCATTCCCCGAGACTAGGCTACCAAAGGGACGAGAGAACTACAGAGGGAAAGCGGAGGGAGCGATTAGGCTAATTTCTGCTTCGAATTGCTTCACGCCACGATTGGCGGAGGGAGTCGTTTGCATGGAAATGGACTCACCGTGGCCACCACGTACGCAACCGAACGCGATAACCGTTCTCTCGGCACTTGAAACGACGTCGAGGACAGTACTCTCTGTCCCGGGGCCCTCTAAGTACCGTTTGTTGTTGTGGCTGGAGGGGCGTACCAGGAGTATCTCGCGCGCGGTGCTCAACCACCAAACAGTGATTCCAAAGGCGAAAGGGAGCATAATTATGTTACTGACAGCTGGGATTTTAGTGGCGATAAGGCGCGACAGAAGACGCCCTCTTTCCCTTTTACCAAACCAAGCAAAAGTTTGGCTTTTGTCTTTGGGAAAACTTTCACGCAACTGACGTTAGCATCGGTATCAGTGATTATCGTTGATACTCGCAGGGTGCTAGATGGTTTTGGTTCGGTGTTTGTTGCTGGTAGTGTCAATGCGAGCACGGGAAGGAGTAGCAGCAACTCCTAATGAACACTAGAGAAGAATGGAAAGAGCTCGGAATACCGTACCAAATGATTCCATTAAACCGAAGCTTCCACGGAGCTTCAGAAACGGAGAGCATGTCTTGGAGCATTCGAAAAGAAATCCGGGACGGGGAATGGACCTCCAGAAGGACTCCAGCATTATCTAGATACCAGCAAAAAAGGACAGGCCAGCGATCCGATGAGATGCTTTGAAGTGAATCCTCACAACCGAGGACCATCACCGACCACCGGCTCTCGGAAACGGTTATACATCATGTGGCCATGTGCGAATGTCCTTGCGAGTGTCACGCTGGGACCTTGGTTTTTGTTTTTCGATCACGTACGCATAAAGCATCGCCTACTCGGAATGCTACTCCGAGGTCGCCCGAGAAGATCTCGAGCAAGTCCGGATCCGGAAATCCTTTCCAATCTTCCGTACAACAATCATAAGTGATGATGGAGGCGCATGATGCATGATTCCGCCTTTCTCTCTCTCTGTCTCTCTCTCTCTCTCTCTCTCTCTCTCTCTCTCTCTCTCTCTCTCTCTCCCTCGGTGCTTTTGCAAAGAGCTTCCACCGAAGATGAATAATTCATGTGGCGGTGACGATGTGTCGGTTCCACTCGTTGTGCACTGGAGGACGCGTCCTCCAGGATATCGCAAGGATATCGGTAGCGCGTGCACTCGACTCTCAAACGGCGGCGCCACTGCGAGGTGCACCGTATGAACGGATTAAAGTTTGGTTTGGTTTTGGACGCTATGCTTTCCTTTCGCCGAGATTCTGTTTTCTTTTGTTCCGCTCGTTCTCACTCACTCCGGCGCTCAGGTTACCGGATGCAGCCGCGAGCTGCGGCGATGTCGGTTGTGACCACACTGGCGGCGCACGAGGCATTGATTCGCATTTTGTTCCGGATGCTGTAGCATTTCCCTTGAGCGTTTGCATTTCCCCGGACGCGACCTCGTCCACGGTATCCTTCTTCATCGGGAAAGGTGATCTGCTCTGATTTTGTGGGAATTCCAGCCTGAGATGATATGTTATGGTCGCGTGTGGTGAGACCGGAGGATGCGATTTGCGTTTGTTTTTCATCGCTTTTGAAGGAGCAACCCTCATCTGTGGGTCTCTACCTCTTACCTCTGATGTGGGGCTCTTCCTACCCGGGGGGGGTTAGTCCTTTGTCGAATTTTCACTGTATTCAATGGCCGAAAGTTCGAAAAAAAAATCCCTTCGTGCAGCTGCAACACGCAAACGGAACGGATACGTGCCCTCGGCACACCTAGAGAGAGAGAAGAGAGAGAGAGAGAGAGAGAGAGAGAGAGAGAGAGAGAGAGAGAGAGAGAGAGAGAGAGAGAGAAACGTGTGGTACAAACATTCATCATGCTCTCATCATGCGTACAATCGGTGAATCCTCTTTTGAATGCAGCTCAAGGCTGCTTCTGTGGAAACTTTTGCACTCCAGCAGAAGTAGCATAAAAAACCCTTGTACAGTCGCGCGCACTGCATGTGTTGGTCCGATAATTCAGAGTTCTTTGCACTGAAAGCGAAGAGCAAGAGGATTCGCTAATTTTTAAGGGATGAAAATCCCTCAAAACATTCCCCGTCATCCTAGGGGTCTTACGGAATGAATTTTCAATGTTTCCGCTACGATACGCCACACCATGAAGCTGCTGCACTCGCCACTTTAATGGACCAAATGCCCAACCGACGACACCCGGCACATGGGGACGGACGAACAGCGTTACCGGTTTCGGGCTTTCAGCGTCGTTGTTGTTGTTGTTGGCGAAAGTTTGGTTATTTATCATAACCGTGGTGGGTGGGGCCTGGGGTGGAAAATTGGGTTGCGAACATTTCCGCATCCGTGCGCCGTAGCGAGCGTCGGCGTCGACGGCGAAAATTATGTCGCATTCCACGGTCGGGGTTTTTTGTGTGGAAAAACATTCGCTCTATTTTCACGGGGAAAATATGGCCGACGACGGTGGGCCGTGGCAAAGGAGGAGGCAGGAAAAAAGTCTGTTCGAACAACAAACGGGGCGGAATCTCACTCTCTTTTCACACCAGGAGCACTATTCGGGGTGGTACGTCAGCCGCATTGTGGTTCGGGGTCGCATGAGGCGTGAGTGTGCGTCACACAATGGCCTGATGAGGAGAATGTTGATTTAGCCCAGCCAACCGGACGAACCAGTCCACCTACCATCCCCGTTCCACACACACCAACACCGGATATGATAGACGAGATGTGTTTATTCTAGTATTTGATTATTTTCGTCCTATACCGCGGACCGTTGCTCGGTGGTTTCATTCCCGTCCTCCGTCATTTCTGTCGCTTTTCCACGAGAGTGTTATAGGCGCGTGATGCGCGATTTGTTCTACCACCAACGCGCACCCGGGCGTACTAGGCGATTGGAGGAACATTTCTGTGAACGGTCTCTGGTGTTCCTGTTCGTCGTCACGCGGTGTCGCAGCTGAATGTGCCAATAATGTGACGAATCGTTTCGAGGCGCGTTCATTGATTCATCTAGGAAACGCGAAACTGTTGTGCCGCGAGGGTGGTTTAGTGTTTGGTTTGGATTTTTTTCCAAATAGTGGTATAGAGGGTTTAATCATATAACACTCGCTTTCAATTTGGGACGGTTAGGATGTATGAGTTTTTGGAAAATTTCACCATGACTTCGCTTTGGCTACTTTATTAGTAATGGCATTAGTCAAATACTGTGGAGTTGTTTAATTAAAATAAATTGAATGCTTTTTGTGTTCCGTTCTGGTAGACATTGTTTAAAATGTTTTGCTAGCATCTTCGACTAATCATCATTGCCATGCTAAACCTTTTTTTATATTACTTATCTTCATCAACGATAACTGCTACTGTATCCACGTTTGATGTTATTTCTATCTATATTAACTAGTCCTTTGTCATATTGTTTTCAACATAACTTGCTGACTTCTTACTCCATTACCGGACACCAATGCTTCAGTTGTATATTCCTAATCAAAGTGCTTGTTAAGCTAATCAGAAGTTTATTTTGAATATGCTCCTGTAAATTTTATTCCTTATAGAGGATTCAGAAAGGTATTATACCATTAAAGTGATAGTAGCCATAACAACCATAGGTGCTGAGCGATACAAACTCCTATTGTTTGAGTTTATTTGCTAGATGAAAATCTTCTGGAATATGTGAAACACATAACAATTAATAATGGCTTTGGGAAAAAAAAACACATAAAAGCGAAAAAATGGTTAAGAACAGTAAAAGAATGCGCTAATCGTCAATCAATGTTCGCCTAGAAGCATTCCGAATGAATGTCTTCCCCGTTGTACAATACATTATGGCTTCGAAATCCTCTGGCCAATAGCTTGCCACGGATTGTTTAACAAACGCGTTACTACGCACACACTTGTAGCACGATTAGTCAAATGAGAAAATATCGACCAACTAATAATCAGTTACCGTGGGGCATTTGGGTTTCATCATTCATTCTGCCAATTTCGTGGGCGCCACGAACAAAGGCCACCGAACGGCCCGAATGTTAATCATCCCCCCCAAGGGCCCGACCTCTACGCGCTGACCTCTGCCGGCCATTCGTCATGCCCTTGAACTTCAACACTCGCACACAAACGCACACACCATTCTTCTCCAATCGGTACATAACGATTGGGGCTTTCGGTGGCGCCTCCACCGGATGCTACATTTCGTTTCCAATTAGCATTTCGTTTGCGGTTTCGTTCGATGCCGACAGTCCGCAGATCCGCATCTTCCCGCATCAGTTAGCACCGGCAAGGGGCCACCACGACCACCACCATCGTTTGATGTACGATCTTAGGCTGAGACTGGCTGCGGTCCAACAACGCAATAGCCGCCACCATCTTGGCAGCAGCAGCATCCACGTCTTGTGCTGCCTCTGATTTCGAATTCATTCGCGCTCCTCCTCGAGGTGGGGTGTCTTAACCGACTGGATTGGGAGGGATTTTCTCCCCCCGTTTCGTATTCTGTGAGCCGCTTCCGAATACGAAATGTGAAACGTGGAACTCCAAACGTTCCAAACTTCCTCGGAGAGAAAACCGTGGAGTCGTCAGGCGAGCAACCATCGTTTGTGGTTCGCTTGCCTTGCCGGTGATGGAGTAATTTTGTTCTCCGTTCCCCGCCTCCTTTGGTCCCGTGGAAAAAATGGAAAACACGTCCCAAGAATTAGGTCATGACGGGCGCCAGATCTCGCTTCTTAGTGCGCGTGAGAAATGGAATGGAATAGAAGCGAAGACGAAGGTTGGTCGGTGTCCTCGTTGCGTTCCGGTTGTAGTGCGGGTATTACTTTAGCCACATCCGGTGACGCACATACACCGGCCAGCAGCAAGCAGAGGAAGGTGGAAAGGAGCTCTCCTTTTTATCTTTCAACTTTGCTGCTCCTTTCCACACCATACGGTGCTAATTATCATTCTCGTCGTCGTCCTCGTCGTCGCCATGTTGAAAGACGTTGACACTGGAAGGAACGAAACAATCCCTTAAACGCTGGAGGAGGTCGCTTTCTTTTCCTCGGCCCGGCCCAAAAATCACGCACCACTTTCACTAGCCTGTGCGGCTAATGATCAATTTAGTATTCAAATCAGCCAATTTATAAGCTTATTTTAGATCCGGTGACGGTGGTGGCCAGAAACTGGATCCACCACACGGGGGGTCGTACTTTTTAGTTCCCAGGCCACACCGGAGGCCGGTCGGTGTGCGTGTGTGTGTTTAGCATATCCTTTCCCTTCGCTGCTGGCGCCTTGCTGGTGCTTCGAACGAACTCGGTTCTATCTCGAAGTTGCCTAAGCTATCACTTATCAGCAGCTGGTTTTGTGTTCTTACTCGCCATCGTTTCCGGTTTCTTGCGTTCCTCCAGGTGAAGGAGAGTATTAGGCGGTGAAAATTCGGCGTTTTTTTTAATGCGAACAAAACATAACGAGCAGCATGCTTTTTGCTGGCTGGTGGCTTGCTGGTGTGTTGCCGATGGTTAAGTTCAACGCAGGTGGTGGTGTTGGGTAGCGAAGACACCAAAAAAGTGACTAGAGGGTGATTGTCACATAGAGCTGATAGGAATGTGGAAAGCGACAAAAAAGGATATTTTTTTGTGCCTGTGATGTATCCTAAACCCAAAAATCTCTGAAAAAGAAATCCTTTGCGCTCTTTGCGATCTGCCTTTTAACGTTTAACAGAAGAGAGAGAGAGAGAGAGAGAGAGAGAGAAAGAAAGAAAGAGAGAGAGAGAGAGAGAGCGAGAGAGAGAGAGAGAGAGGAAGAAAGAGAAAAGAAGAAGGGATAACACTCATCGTGGGCACTCATCGCGATAGGACCGCGAAGCGCCGTCCGTTGTCGTTAACTAATTTCGTTTCCCCGGAGCCAAAGTCCGTGTCCGAGACCGAGACCGAGACCGAGGCCGAGTGTTGTGGCCGCCTTTGACTGCCTCGGAACACACGCCCCCTGTGTGTGTGTGTGTGGCACGACACCATGCCCGGTGGTCGTGGTCCAAGTTTTGCCATAAATCTGAAACCTTCCTCTTCCTCTCTTCCACCAAACATCTTTCGCCTCGCCTCTAGGGGCCTGGACGGTGCTCGACGCATCCGTTTCCGGTACCGGCACTGGCACTGGCACTGGCACTACTCCCCGTGGCAATACACACGCGGTTCGAGAGAGAACACAAAACAAAATCCAACACACAACCAAAGACCATCCATCGGAAGGACGCTGCTGCCGCCGCCGCCGATGCCATCCTTTTGCCGAAAGGTTCACCGTAACAACAACTTTTCGGTGTTCGTAGCGCCACCGCCAGCACCACCAGGAAATGACAAAAACTGGTCAGCAGCAACGACGCACACACACACACAGCCTTGCCACACCGGCATAAACAAAATCCCTCTGGTTCCCCCTCTCGCCACGGACCTCTGTCTCAAGCTGAAATCCCCAAAAGAAGTGTAAATTTTGCGATTACCGGTGTAGCGGATAGCATCTGGCCGGGACGTTCCTTTGCTCCTGGCTTCGAGCTTCGTTGCTGCCGCTGCTGCTGCTGCTGGTGTTGGTTTCGTTCGTTGCCATCACTTCCGGCGGGATTTCCCTAACTGATGCCACCTCTGATGCCGCGTGCTCCGAAAATGGTTGTCCAAAACAAGCGCGCGAGGGGGATTTGTTCGAGGTACTTCAGCTTCCAGTTTCCTCCAGAGATCAGAGTGGATTCTCGGACGGACGAGGTCTGAACAAGGGAGATGGTGTGTTTTTTCCCGAGGGTTCAGATTTACAACCAACTCCAGCGGCGGCCGCGCACGCTGATCGCGCACTGATTATAAAGGCAAATGTCGTCCTAGCTTCCCGCCAGCGCGACAATTTGCGATTAATCCCCGGGCCTCAGGCATCGTTGGGCCGTGCCGAGCTCACCATCCTGAGAACAAGCTCGCTGCTTCAACTTCTTATTTGTTCTACCGGAAATAGGTTAGCATTCGAAGAATGATTTTTTTCGCCTTTTTCGCCGAGGACATCAACGTGCCAGTGGTTGCCCAATTACCGGATATAACCCTTCGGCGCCCCCACCCTCAAGGGGGGGAATGGCATTTACGGATCCGGCCTGGCGCGCGGTCCGTTCGACCGAGATCTGTCAGATAAGTTTTGTTTTTAGGCTACCTGTTCGGTGCTTTATTCCTTAAACCTTCCGAACTCCGGGATCAAACACAAATGAATCTTCCGGTCCAGGGACGGGGGGCTGCGAAAGGTGGCACGATACGCCGCCAGCATTCGGTTCTGTTGATCTTGATTTGCTTAGCTGCTTGTTATCCAGGTTTGCTATCGCGTTTCCATTATTTTCGTTGTTTGTTTTTCTCGCTTCTTGGTTTTATATTCCACTAACGCGCCTTGCGCTTGATGCATGAACTGATTTTATACCTTTTCTACAGTTTTCTACATTTTATATTGGATTTTTATACCGCTTAACACACTTGCTATAAGCTTACTGACGTTAGCACCGTAACATGCAAAAAAAAAACGCTCTTTTATGCGCAATCACGGCAGTGATCATAGTGACCGAGGTGGAAAATTCTCATTTAGCCGTTCATTTATCCACCGTTCAGTCACCGTACACAACAGCATGCTGTGCAATCCACCGACCAAGCTGACATAATGGAAGGTAATCCGGGCAGAAACACACACACACAGCTGAGATATCAGATCGATCGGTGACGATTGGCAGTGCAGCAAGCGCCTGGAACAAGGTACGAACGAATTCCAGCAAAGTACCAAATCGATGACATTATAGCCACAATTATCCATCCATTCAACGCGAACCACTAACGGGCGTAACTGAGAAGGAGACTGAGGAGGGAATATGCTGCGAGGGATTTGTTTTTATTAATCGGTTGCGCGAGGTCAATACGAAATGGTACAAATTATAGCGATTCATTTCCAGCGGCACACATAAACACACACACACACACGCACTTACCAGTGAATGTTAATGTGGCACTCGCATCGTTACCTGGTGCTCCACGGAGGCCACGGGAAAATGATGTTCAGTTTTCCACCGCTCCGCATTGTGCTGCGGAATGAAAACATCGGCAAACAAGTTTGATTATCGCCCTCATGTGTGCATGTGTGTGTGTGTGTGAACTCACCTCGACCAGTGCCCCGTATTGGAACGGGAGTGTTTCATATATATTTTTTCAGCTTGCATTCACACGACAGACATCTTTTTTTTTCTTTTTTATCCTCTTTTTTTGCTGTTAATATGCTGCCACGTTTGGGAATGTTTGCTTCCCAGGGTATATACCGGGGATGGTGGTACCGTTGTACCAGGGAGTGGGTTGTGTGGTTTCGTGATGAAAGTGGAACACGGAAATACAAATTAAAAAAACAGGAAGAGCGAGAGAGAGAGATAAAAGACCAGGAAAAGCCGGGAGTCTGTGTGTGTACATGCGGGTGTAGTACCTTCGCTGACCGGCACGATTAATGCGGAAATGCAGATGGACGGAAGTTGATGGATTGGTTTGGTAGCCATATTGGTGGTCGCGTGTTCACGTTTCATCAATCCTCTCGAAAGGGCGCGAGTGCCTAGTGGTTGGTTACAGCGAGTGTGTGTGTGACTTGTCCGTCATCGACGAGTGGTTGTTGCCTGGGACCCTTTGAGCGGTGCACTTGGATCGTTATTTTGACTCCTTGCCCCTCGACGGCTGAAGGCGATGTGTTTGTGTTGGATTTCCCCACCTACCCGCAAAAGTACTGCCGTGCTTCTCATGGATCTCATTAGTGGACAACGATATGACAATGTCACATGTCGTCGTACTCAATTAATCATCTTGGTGACGTATTCGTTAGGCTTGTTTCCTGTGGGGCGTGCGTGCCTTGTATGAGTGTGAGTACACGCAGGTGGTCGTTAGTGGAACACTCGTTACACCCGTAGAAGGCGTTGCATGCGTAATCAACGCGTAAGGTACGAGGTATTATGGTGATGTTCTAACAATATGCTGTCAGTATTTTATGGACGATGAGAAAGAGACGGAGAGACTCTGCATCAAATTACAGAAAACTGGAACTGGACATGGTTTTTCATCGCAATGAAGAGATGGACTGGATTTAATCATCCTTTGCGCTGTACGGTGATGTGATGACAGATGCAAGATGAAAGGAAACGAAATAAGAATTTTCTGATCCGAAGCCTACTTCGTTCTCTTGTGCACATCTGTCACATGCAGTGCTGTACAAACACGTTCGCTGCAGCAACATGAATGTGAACAGCGAAACTGGATAATGTGCAGCAGTTCCCTGTAGCAGACCTCAAAAATGTGGCCACTGTACTGTACCGTTGCTCGCTTTCATGTAGCTTTTATCCCTTTTTTAATACTCGAAACCGGCCACGCCATTCCAATCCGCTGCAGATCGATCGATCGATTGCATACCGCGGGCCGCCTTAAATGAGAAAAGTTATTAAATTTTTCTCATTACTGCCGATGGTGGTGGTAGTGGCGATGGTGGTGGTCATAACGATTGACTCCGGTCCTGCCTCGGGGCCTTTTTTGCCATCATCGCCGGTGACATTCCATCATCGCCGGTGACGTGCGAAGCCGAGATTGCAATTTTCCGCAACGGAAAGCTTCACAAAATTAGCATCGCCATTACGGCAATTCGGAGTTTTATTTCGTTTTTCTTTCAACCGAATTCCCAAAAGAGGAGAGTGGGGGTTGATGCAGAGTGATGCAAATGGCTGTCCAGTGCACTGTGCATTTCCAGTGCTGCTGCTGCTGCTGCTGGTAGCACTTCAATTGCTTTTGCTTCGTAATGATCCCGGTTTTTTTTTCGGTAAAACTACTGCCACAATATTTTTAAACTAATTAATTACTAACACAATTGCAGTTCTAAAGTCCCTTGCGTCGTTTAATTGGAATGCAAGTAGATGCTTTCCGGTTTGAAACCCCCGGGATGCACTTTTATTGATCGAATAAATTTAAACAAAATACGCTCGGGCCAATCCTGACTAACTATAGTGCTCTGTGCGTGTGCTCTCTTTAATTTCCCACACTTTCATCCACACAGCTCTGTTTCAATTTCACTTTGATTATTATTTATACCTCCCATCGCAAGTGCGTCGCCCCCGTTTCTGTTTGATATTCAATGCGCAATCAGGCCACAGTGGCGGTGTTTGGTGCGGGAAAATTAGTGCTCCTATCGACAGCAGGCCCTTTTCAAGTGGTCTGCGATAACAACAACCGCTTCCAATTAGGTTGAGTGCAGGCGCATAACCGACGGTTCTGCAGTTATTCAGTACATGGCATAATCATAAACGAAACTATTTCGTTTTTTTTTTTTCATAAGTTTCCAGTACCAGCAGTTGAGCTTCCATTAAAGGATGCTTCACATAATTGGGACGGAATTTGATACTCGAGCTGCTCTAATCGATGCATGCCGGGATCAAATTCCTGCCAAGATGGCGCGTCTTGTAAATACCTTTCGATTCGCTGCTTTCCAGGGTGCTACAGTTTACAGCGTCTCCGGGTGGAGTGCGATGACGTCAGTCCGATCCAGTAGGGCACTTGACCACCGTATCGATCTCGCTCCGACGCTACAGCCGCGTATCGGTTTTCCGGTGTTTCCTAGTGTGCCAGAAACGCGGCATTCTGGATTTCATCCTGGATGGTGGTCTGTGTAGTGGCGCTGTGCTATGACGTAAAGCATAACGGGGAGGCCCAGCTGGTCGAACATCGCTTCCGGTACCGCCGAGCCCTCTAGTACTCCCATCTCGTCATCTAGTACCCAACGAGATGCACATAAAGGCGGAGTGTGTCACAAGAGCTGGCCGGCTAGTAACCGATAGGCGCACACACACACACACAGAGAAGTAAAGCGAGAAAGGGAGACAACGAGAGGCCTCTCCCGTACCAATGGCGTCAGCTGGTGTGCCTGGGCCTGATGGCGTCATGCAGACATTGGAACCGGCGCCAAAAACGATTGAACGTTGGAAGCAAGCACCCCTTCACTACCGTGCTGGGAAGTCGTCGAGTCGTGGACGCTGCTCTACTGCGGATAGCCGCCCATATGCTGCCCCGGCTGTGGTGGCAGCATCGTAGTTATTTCATTTTTGTGTTTCCCTGACTTTCAACGTGCTTGATGCTACACTTTACCTCAGACCGTACCGCACCGGGCGAGCGGGCTTCATGCAGGGCAACCTTAAAGCGTCAGATTCCTGCTGCTACTGCTGGGAATCGATGTGCCTGTCATCTTGCGCTGGGGCGCTGGAGTAAAGAGTGAGCCACGGGGAAACAGCGCAGTTGGTTATGAAGTGCACTTGTTACAAGAAAAACAACGTTCTCCTGTTTATGTAGCAGGGCGCCAGTTGCCAGGGATGCCTGAACTTCCGTTCTTCCTTTCTGTGTTTCACTCCACACTCACAAGGCCAACGGTGGTGGTGCTGGTGGTGCTGGTGTAGTATCCGAACACTTGTGTTTTCCTGGCAGTCTTTTCCTCTTTTTCTCTCTTTCTCTTTCTAGTTTTATGAGTTTCATAGAAACCGGTGAAAGCGTTACAAGGCAGCTTTTACTGCTTTTGACAGTGATTTCAATGTGAATCGATGTTTGGAGAGTAAAGTTTCGGGCTACTCGCTTTTTGCGCTCGTGTTTTCTTGGCAAACTCTATCAATATTGGCCCGGAAATTGGTCTTGCCTAGCCCACCTTTATGAATGCATTTGTTGGATGTCTGTGTGTGTGTATGTGTGTGTTTGGACGTATGAATAGCACTATGGCTTGTGTGTATTCAAACACATTTCTGGCCATGGCAGGCCAGTGGGGTGTAATAGCAATGGGGGCTTATTTTCCGAACATGTATTCACAGGAGAGGAGTGCTGTTAAGAAAACTGCTTCGCTAGCTCCCATCTAGCTAGCTCAAATTGTGGATTTGAGAAAACAAAGTTGCATGGGCTGCTTTCTTGGAAACCTACCTTTCTAAGTACTCTGCTTACGGTTTAGCAGCGATGAATACCATCCAGGGAACTCATTTAGGTTCTACAGATTGTTTTACTAGGGAAAAGAAAATTTGAGCATGATGTACGAAGCAAGCCAACATTATCAACCTGAACCAAGCATATGGTGAAAGCGTTTCGAAGAGAGAAGGTTGTGCCTTTCTAAAAGAAAGATGTTTGCTTTTAGTGTGTTTTAGTAGCAGAAGGATATAAGATGTCTAAACACACAGCCACACACACGTACCACAGCTCCCCAAAGGCATTTAGGTTATTAAAAGAAACTAAAACCATTAAAATGGGTGGTTTCTCATACACCGCCACCCCAAAGGGATTAGTTACCGAGATAAGCATCGATTGCGTCTTCCCCATGCGGCATCCTACGTTGTTCGTTTCACTTGCATCATCTTGTGACGCAACCGAAGTGAAAGGTGCCAGACTTCCATTAGCCGTGACGTGATAATCAGGAATGCATCCCGGAGCGTTCGGGGTAGCACCACCACCACCATCAGACGCACACTACTCTCTCAAAGCCTATCGCACCAGAGAGTGCAAGCGCTTTTGTGCACTGCGTTGGTTGTCGGAAGCCATCCCCCGGTGGTTTGTTGAGAGCTTTTTTCCCTTTTTCACTTCACAACCATCAATGGCAAGAGTTGCTTGGCAAGAGGCTTGGTGTAGCAAGAGTGTCAGGCCTTGCGGAAGGATTAGATGGCCCAACACACAGACAGATGGATACGTCACGGATTTCAAGCACCTTGACGATACACCATCAGCAGCAGCAGCAGCAGCAGCAGCAGCAGCAGCATTCACCGTAGCATTCACATCAGACAGGTGAGAGTGTTGTCTGGCCATTGGTTGGAAAGAAAGGATCCACCGTGCCACGAAGCTGATGATGGTTTTTGGTCATGATGATATGGTGTGAAATTTTCCTCTAAGCCAGACACCCTTTATCCTCTTCTCTAACACACACACACACACACACACACAACGCGACCTCTGGCGTTGGTTTTCTTTGTGCGGCACTTCGTCAAAGATTTTCGCTCGCGCCCATCGCTGGAGCGCATCATAAAATATGTACGCGCGAACCGGAGCGCCATGGAGGGTACATACAATTTATGTATGGAGCATCCTCTCTTCCTCCCCATTCAATTTGGCAGACGCCATCCCAAAGCACTGATCGTGACAAACTGGCGCCCGGGCAAAGACGTTGAAACGGATACACTCGGCCTAAACAACCGGATGAAACTGATGATGCTGCTGCGATGGTGCTGCCTTTCTTGCCTGTGTTTGTGTGTGCGTGTTTTACGCTTTCGCAGCTCTGTTGCAGCAGTGGATGCATTGGATCGCATCCAACAGCATCCGTGGCTGGGGGTTTGGTTCGTTTTCTCGATATCAAAACCACGAAACCGCCACCGCACGCTGCATGCTGACGAGATCGGTGCTGCACTGATGAGGTTGCAAGACAATGGACAAGTATCCTTGAAGCACCGTGGAGGGCTCGAAAATGCACAGGGGTCCCGTGCATGTGGAGACCCTTGGTGGCGGTTAGAAAGTGGGGGGTGATGCTGCTTCGGTGGTGGATTATCATCGTCCACGAATCGCGTTGCGAGCCTTTTGCGATAAGAGGAGAGGAGTGTCGCATCTGTCGGCCTATTTTTCACGCCCGGCGACGTACTTTCTATGCTAAGCCGGAGTCACTTCACAGCAACAGCTGCTGCTGCTGGTGCTGCTGCTGATAACAAACAATGCGCGCCCGTTAGTGTGTGTGTATGTGTGTTTGTTTATTGGAAGAATAAGCCGTGATGCCCCGGGCCTCAGACCTGACACATTAACCTGCTTTCGCACGTGGATGAATAATCGCCGAAAAGTGAAAAGAAAGCATCTTTCCCTTTGAAAGGACGAGCGTTAATGCTCTTATCGAGCACCACATTTCCACACGCATTTCCCGAGGGGGAAAAAGCTTCTCCCGAGGCTTCTGCGTGCTAGTGCGTTTCGATAATCCAACGGTTTATACGGTGGTGGCGGCGGTTCCATCAGTAATCCGCAGCACGGAGCAGCACCTTAAGTGCGTCTCGAATGCGTTGCGGCTCACCGGGAACGGCATGATTTAAGGGAGCGCCGGATGGAGTGAGCTTTTCCGGACGAACCGGAATCGAGGCATAACTGTCGGTGGAATATGCTTGTGTGTGTGCGTGTGTTGGTTGCCAGATAAAGAAGGAGAAGAGGAGAGAGAGAGAGAAGAGGAGAGCGAGAGAAGAGGGCTTTATTGTCACTGGCACGAACAAACCATGATTGTGATGATGATGATGATGATGATGGTGTCAAAGGTATGGTTGTACGGTATGGCAACCACGCCATTACCGAACGAGACACCGTTCGCCATTTATTACATGACAATTGGCGTTCAAGAGGACAGATCATCATTTGACGTCGCAGATGCCGGCTGCTAATGTGTAGTTCAATGGCGTGCCGGATTTACATCATAACAGGGCGCGCCCCGGCTAGAAGGAGGTTCCGCTTTACGCATCATCGTTCGCCTGTCGCATTGAAGGGCATTGAAAACCCGAGTGCTTTGTTCATTTCGTTGGCCATAACGTTCATTTGTGGATCAGCTCAGGTGCTCAGGAAAATGTAATGGTCCTTCCTCAATCTTGATCAAGTTAAAGGGAAAATCCTTTTGTTGGAGTTGAAAGAATCAAGGATTAAAGTAGGAATATGCCTCAGATTTTTTGGCGGGACATTTTATCCAACTATTACAAACCATCTTCGGTATCTTTTCTTTCAATAAGGGTTCTATTGACGAGGAACAACTATGATCATTTTTAAAAATGGCTTTTCAAACACATATCTTTTTCACACGCTTTTCTTGCTCCTGATTTTGGTGACTAATGTCCATCAAAACCACAGACCGCTCACCGCGACCGCAACATAATAATAATTATCCTTCTTCACGCAAACTTCACTTTACGATTGATGAGTCCTTGCGAAACTAAATAACTGTTTCAAGTAACGTTGGGAGAACCTTTAGACCTTGGGAATGTTAAAGTTCTCCGGGCTAAACGCACGACACGAGTCGCTTTTATAACCCACAATAGGTGCGCCCCCTCGCGTTCGAGAGGTCATAAATTAGGGTCATAAATCAGCAGCACACCTGCACACGGCCACCGGTCGCGACTGTGCGTGCCAATCGAATAAAATAATTCTATTTCCTCGAGAGGGGTTTTGCGTCGCCGCGCCGCGTACCAAATGGAACCTCGAACGGCAAACCTGGAATGAATTAATTTATCGCTTCATTTCGACTATCGGGAGTCTAGGGAGCGAGTTTGGTTAATGATTGGTATGTGAAAACCTTTTGCGAAGGGGAAGGCATAATCACGATGATTAGCGTTTCGAATTGATCCGTGCTGCCGTCGAGTACACGAGGAATTGGACAAGTCAGTCGACCACAGAGGAGGCACCTTAACGCCCTTATGATGGTGACGAGAGCGTCCGAGTAGATCCACATATCGGTGGTAATGTGCGTTGACCTTTCATTCTTTTTTTTCCCACCAGAATCGATCGCGGGGTTTTTTTTCTAGTTCAAGCTAGTTTCTAGTTCTAGTATTAGGGTACTAGGGTTGACGTCATCGAATTTGTTCCATTTGGTTGCCCCTTTTCCGTCTGATTCCACATTACATTCCGATTACATTACGCAGCGTGTTGAACTAATTAATTAATTTATTTGTTTTATCATTCTCTTCTCTCGCCCAGGTAATTGACAGCAGCATCATCATCATCATTGTGTGTGGTGTGACGAGGCACAAAACGAGAAGAAAAACCCTGGAATTCGTTTATCATGTGAGATGAGTATTAGCATTCCCGGTGATTAGCATTCAGCCCGTGGTGCCGATCATTAATTTGTTTCAATTTATGCACAACATTAGCCACCCATTGAACTAACGTTGACAACGCTGATTCAATTGACTAGCGCGATGAGTCATCGTCTACTCTGATCATCGGTGAATCGGGTTCGTTTGCGAGAATAGATTCCAATAGCAGCAGCACCATCAAAGCACTCCGGCCTGTTGAAAATCATCATCGATCCCAAACCTTTCCCATCATGCTGCTGCACAGGCGATAAGCGTGAAGATAACATCGCGTTCGCCTTCGCGTGCTCCTCCTTCCCCTCCCCGGAAAATGCGGAAGCACGCGGGCTTTCACCGTTTCCGGTGACCTCGTTATCATCGGTCGTTGGCGTCGTTGGCGATAGTGATCATCTCAAGGCTCTCTCTCTTTCCCACGTTTGCTCTACGTCTTAGTGATTCGATTCGGTTAGGTGGTCCTTGTCGTTGTTGTGTGGAGATTCCGTTTCCAGGATTCGAAATTCTTTCGAAACCGAGCGAAGGAATGCTCGCGCAAGAAAAATCCAACTCCAGTCCCCCAAAATGAGGCCGGGGGAGGGAGGGAATCGAACGGGTGCCGTGAACTGCCATGAATCTGCCAGATCCCCGGAGCGTGATTTCGACAATATGGCCCCAACAAGGCCATTCGCCGTCCGGTCGCTGCTGATAGGGAAGGGATGTCGGAAAATCCGGAAGCCCCGAGATCTTGGTCGATAAGATAAATACATATGTACACACCCAAAGGCACACGGTGGCACTACCGGTTCCATTCCTTCACGTTCCTGCACACCCGTTCCGCTTGTTGTTGTGCTGCCGCGCGCGCAAACTTCCCTCAGAAAATTGTTGGAATTGGAAAGACTCCGGCAAAGGCACAGGCAGCTTGTGCCTGTCAGCGGCGTGTGTGTGGCTGGAAGTTTTCGATCGTATCGTATAAATATAGTTATCATTCCCATGCCTTCCCTTCCTTTTTAGTGGCGAGGGAGTGGAGAGTGGAGGAGGAAACGGGATTTCACATGCCGGATGCCGGAAGTTTGCCCGCTTCACCGTCGGATGCTGTTAAGCTTTATGTTCGAGAGGCGAACGATGGCCAAGAAAAATCGATTTCCAACCAACACACACACACACACACACACTCGGAAGGACTGTAAATGGTCCATTAAAGCAATGGTAGGCCATTCCCAGGATTCGAAATATTCGGGAAAGGGAAAGAACACGACTCAAGATCAACGACAAGACCTCTCAACTACTAGCTGCTGCTGATGAACATCCATTCATCTGCGCCGTATTGCTCTATTAAACCGAACGCGGAATGTAATGATAGAACGTGTCTCGAGACACGTCCTAGCGGAAAACATTATTACTCTGGTCGCGGGATGGTTTAAAATCATTTCCCTCAGTCAGTTGCTCGAACATCCATTACATCCATCTGGAATATCATATTTCCCGGAGCTTGGAGTGCGCTTCGTTAGTATCTGTTTATGTTTTTCGCCCCGGATCGCCGTATCGGATTTCTGCGAGGAGGTCCGTGAGGTCTTGCCCCCCTCCTATCCCTTGATCGATATACAGCGATTGGGACGATAGCAAACGAACGAACTCGTTAAGCTCGGTGCTTCTGCTTTCGTTCGCAAGATTGGTCTGTGGAGATCCGGGCCCATCTTCCATCTTTGATTGAGCGCCCCCGGGGGGGCGGTGGTCACCAGACAGGAAAGTCCTAACGCAAACCAAGCTCTTCGTTGGTGTTTTTTATCGATATGGAATATCTCTTTTTCTCTCTTTCTTTTTATCTCTTAAAGCCAACTCTTTCTACAACACATAATGCTCCTTTTGGGATAGAAAGCAACAGCAAAAC
The DNA here is from genome assembly GCF_943734745.1 of Anopheles darlingi. Lineage (NCBI taxonomy): Eukaryota > Metazoa > Arthropoda > Insecta > Diptera > Culicidae > Anopheles > Anopheles darlingi. The sequence goes on from NC_064875.1 coordinate 13,747,205, forward strand.
AGCGTGTCGTGGTAGTGTGCTTGTATAGGTGTGTCTGCAAAATATAAATACGAAACCTGAAACCAGACTGACTGGCTAGCTGAGCGGCTGGGAGTGTAGCTCAATTTCCATAAATTAAATTTTGTTATTTATTATGCAACGAACGCTTCAGCTAGTGTTCGCTGCATATTCCGGGACGCGCACACACACCCCCTGCTTCGGCAGGTGCAGATGCAATCCGGTGGTGCTGGCCTGGCGCTCGGAAAATCGCCTTTTGCTTCTCCTCGCACCTCGCACACGATGTCGGACGATCGGCTCGTGCACCGGAAGGAAAGGGGGGGTATAGCGAATGGGGTGGCAATCTGTCGAAAATGTTGCCAACATACCAAAAGGACAGGGTGCAGCGCCGCTCGAAGAACTCAAGGAATGGGAAAGGATGAAAATGAAACAAAAATGTCGAAGAAAACTATGGCGGGACAGCCCGCATAAATAATCGTTCCGGCGGGTCTCTCGGCTCATCGTTATGCTGTCGGTTTCTGTTTGCACACAAGCACACAGAGCCCTCCGTTCGTCGGACACACACCATCGATCGATCGATTGCCGGTGTCCTCGATTTAGAGGATTGTTTTCGAGACGGTCGGTCAATTATCTCCGGGAGCCTTTGTTTTTTTCTCTTTTTTTTTTGTGTTCATCCTCCTGTCATCCTGGCCATTCACCAGCACCACCACCTGCGCCTCCGCGTCCGATAAAGCACCACCGGTGTTGTGTTCCGCTCTGTTTATGCCGCTCGAATAGATCGGTTCGATAAGGGGCCCGGAACAAAGCGAAATTGGATGCAGCGCCAGCAAGGCGTCTGCTGTGTTTGTGTGTGTGTGTGTGTGCTTGTATGTCTGCATGGCTGAAAAGGACCCCAACATCTCGCTCGGCCTCGCTAGAACTGTGTACACGGATTCTGCAATCAAAATGCAGCCAAATGTATAAAAGGAAAGAAAACCAGAGTCCCGACGACGACGGTTGCTTGGATCCTTTGCCAGCACACAAACACACGGCAGTGCTGGAGAAGTTGAAATGAAGCCAAATACACTCGAAGACATGTGTGTGTGTGTGGACGAAGAACCATAGCCGCCTTGAATCTCGTTTCGCCTTGAACGGCAACATCGTCCTGCAACTACGGCTGTGGCTGCGAATGGGCATCGTTTCTCGCTTGCAATTCCCATTTCCCGTTCGGTGACGTTCGTGAAATACCAAGCAAACCGTTGTCCATCGACTGTGTTGCTGTGTGTGCCGTAGTCGAGTGTTGGAGAAGAAGTTGAAATTGAGACAATTCTACGACGACATTTTTATCATTCCTACCACAGACAAATTGAGCAAAGATCCAAGGATCCGAGGACACACACACACACATGCAAGCTAGAGATGACATGGATATGTGCGCACGCGAAGCACTCATGGGAGATCTCATGGAGTTTCGCTTTAATTAAATTGTTTAACCAACTCGATTCGATTCACAGTTCGGTCCAAAGATGCCGACTGTTCCACCTCAAAGGGCAGCACCCCCCAGGGGGTAGGAGCGTCCCCTTGGTGGAATGTACTGACATTATTCGCCTTTCCCGGGGGCATTCGGTTGCTTCGTTCCGCATTAATGGTTCCTTTCCAGTGGCAAACGGCACGCTGCCTATCACGTGCCATCATGTGTGGAATTCATGATTAGAGACGGTTCTTGACGGTTCCGTTTAAATTAAAAACCCCAGAGACCCGAGACCCGAGATGCCATTCTGCCCCTTAACCGCCTTTAAAATGGGGCGAACGCCATCAGCATTCGTTCCGCTATCCGCCATGGATAAAACGCGCTGCTCAGCGCTCATAATCGACGTCGATGGCTTTGCAATGGGTTTCGACCAAATCGAAACGCTTCGAAAGCGCCAGCGATTTGCCAGCTAGAGGTGCTAACGCTCAAGATTGTGCTGCCCTGTTGCAGTAATGGTCGGGAATGGGTTTTGAGAAAGGAAATTTGCTAACGGACACCAACAATAAAAGCCACGAAAAAAAAACAACCATCGGAGGAGAACACTTCGTTTCGCTCCTTAGCATAGCATTCTCCGTAAAAGTCTTATTCCCCTTTCCACGAGGAACGGGTCCCCCTGGGGTGTGCTTCCGGTTGTTTTCTTGATTTCCATGTTTCGTTGTTGGGTTTTTTTTGCTTTCTTCGGATTAGACGCCCGCCTGTCCGGTTGTCCGTGGTCCAAAGGTCGATACGAAACGCGCAGCTGAAGGTGAAAATCAGGGCCTTGTTTGCCGTTTTTTTTTCTTCGTTTTAGCCCCAAGACCAATTCCTGGAAGCCAAATACTCTCGCTCGCCACCGATGCGGTGTGGTGGTTGGTATTCGAAATTGTATCATCCCAGGAGTGAGGTCGAACTTTGCTCGAAGAAGTTCCTCCTGGACAGGTGGTCCAAGTGGTTTTTGGAAAGTCGAAACCATGGCGACGGAGCAAAAAGAAAGCAAACAAAGCATCCTCGAGTGTCCATTCCATGGTTCCAACGGTCTTTCTGTTCGACTTCTGCTTTGTTCGCTGCTCCAGAGAGGAGCTGGCAATGGCCTTTGTTCTGCACAATGACCCAATGGTACTTGGACCGATTATCGACCACCAGGAATCGTGTGCCGGCGGGATGAGCGGGAGGAGGCCGCAAACATTTTCCATTGAATTTCCAACGAGTTACACGGACATCGAACACACACACACAAGAACGGAACAGACAGAAGTTTGGTTGTGCCATAAGTGGTTTACCGAAACACACTTCCGAACGTCGAACGTATCCTATCGCGTACCTAAGCGTGTACGTATGTAGCGGTGTGGAGTCCGAGAGTATCTTGAGTTTTTTTTTATGTTCTCCCTCCCTCACTTTCCAAAGCCACGAGTTGCACACCTCGAACTCGGTGGTAGGTGGTCGTCGAATTTGAAGAGGTTAGGGCGAACAATTTCCCGCTTAATCGATTATCGTGTATCTCGAGGAACATCGTTAGGGCGCACGTGTCAAGGTCGAGCAGTGCCGGTTTCGGCTCAGGAATGCTTTTTATGCGAAAATTGAACGAAAAAAATGAAAGGAGTGAGCACTCAGCTGAAATGACCAATCTGTATGCTTGTGGGACTCTCACAATTTATGCTACAAAGCATAGCTGAAGCCACCCAATTTATGACACAAATTTAGATCCAACGAATTCTTTTCTTTTAACGAAAAAAAAAAACACTTGAGCTGACTAGGACATTCGTCAGTGTAATAGCTTGGTTTCCTCTCTCTCTGGTTCGCATACTACATCACATCGCGACCATCGGACCTATCCGAGGGCCTCTGAACTCCACTCCTGAGGCTGCAGCGCATTTCACTTTGCTCGAATATTCAACCAAATATTTAGCCCACGAGCTGCGCGTGGCTTGTTGAAGTTTAAAATAATGTATTTTCCACGACGTACCACGCAGCACTCACTCCAGCCGTGCTCCTCCGCCGTTCGTGCTTCGTTGCAACTCTTCCTCTTCATCACCGTTCCGAGATGGAGACGCATGGTTGCCCATCAATTCCTTTCACTCCATTCCGGGCCACCACCACCGCCCGGGGGGGCCGGCCTAGCGCCATGCCAAATGTCAAAATGTACTCTGCTCATCGCGGGACGCGGGACCAAACGAGCGCGGATAGCGGAGGTCGAGCCCAGGCGCTCGTGCCAAGAAAAACCAAAGAAAAATGTCGTGCCGTTTCGGGTGGAAATGATTTGTGTTTTTCTTGTGGCAAAACTCGAGCACGAGAAAGAGTAAACGAAACAGAGAGAGAGAGAGAGAGAGAGAGAGAGGGAGTGAGAGAGAGAGCAGGAGGCAGCATCAGCATTTCGTTCATTTCTGTCACATAACTTCGGCTCCCGGGCCCAAGTTGTGGACATCGGAAAATGGCGACGCTGCGCCACGGGAAATACGAAACAGTGCCGCTCGATGAGAATCCCTCCTTTCCTTTGCTTCCGTCGTCGTCGTCGTCGTCGTCATCGTCGTCATCGTTGGTGCGTCCTCGGGCCCTCAATTGTGATTCCGTCGAGCGTTAGGACAGCGCAGAGCCCAGAAGGAGGGATTGTGGTTGTTCTGTTTTAATTGAGTTATAAATTACCATCATATATTTCACTCCGAGTAGCACTAGCGATGGTAGCGGTCGTCGTCGTCGTCGTCGCATCAGTTTCATCTGATCCCTTCTGTCCACACTGTCGACCGGCTAGGATGAGGTTGAGGCTTGGCTTCGTCATTCTCTAGTCGCACCAATCGCAAGTAACAGTTGCCGGGGCCAGTGTCACGACGACGGTTCAACCGACCGGAAGTGATGCGACTAAGTTGGTTAGCTCTTTTTCTTCTTAATGTCCTGCTCTGCGGTTTGCCCGGAGTGCCCGGAGCACGGTCAAACACTGTTTAATCAGTTTTTGTGCGCTCGAGCGATGCGTAACTGCGCGGTTACTGGTTTTATGCGACAAACCTGTTTGAGTGTAAATGTAATTTTATGATCCAAATACATCGAAGATAAGAGTATGATAAGAGTATCTTTTCTCAACATCTCTTAACCTTTGTGTCTTGTCGGCTTTTTATGTGAAAACGATCAATGGCCATTGATAACCGTCTTATTAACGAGAAGTGGGTGCTGATTCATCATTCGCCGATGAATGCTCCTCCTTTCGTGCACCAACAGGCATGTGCACCATTGCTTTGCAGTATTAAATGTAATCCCATGACGATAACGAGATTAATTAGTGCTCGAACGAGCTTCCTGCAGTATCCTTTTTCTGCCTCATAGCTTCTCTTCTGTCGTGAAGCTACATTAACCTTCAGATCGAAAATTCCATGGATGAGCACGAACCGACGTCCGAACACATCGTTACAAGACGCAATCAATGGGATTCTTTGTGCTTTTATACACAAATCCAATCCGGTCACTACCAGGAAACCGGGGCCACAATCTTGCACGAAAATCTGCTTCGCGCTGTTAACCGAGCAAAACGCTCGCTTCATTTGCACCTTAGCTCCGGCTGGCCTTTCTGTTTGCTACTAATTCTAGCGAACATGAGTCCTTAATTCCCGGTTCCAGGAATACCCTTAGACTTACAGCCCACGGTTTTCTTCTCTTTTCCCGGGACAGCAGATTTCGGAAAGGTACGAGCGCAGCAAACCAAAGACCCGCTGGCCGATTATCGACCAAAATGATGGATTGACCGCCACACGAAGGGTTTGTGAGACCGCTGGCCATTGGACGACCGATGTGCGTGTGTGTGGAGCAGACCATCCGAGCGATTTGTTGCCCCGCAAAAAGCCATTAATTATCATCAGGAAAAGTGAAAGAGGAAACTTTCCTTTCTCCTCCTTGGAGATTTTCGGACCAAACGAGGCCCCAAAGGTCCCTTCATCATTCGTCCTTCCAGGATGTGTGGCACCGGCTTGTTGCTGCTGCTGCTGCTGCTGATGCTGTTGCCATGTGCTGTGAGCATAATGAGATGAATGATTATGAAAGATGGACCTCAAACTTGGGATATTGGGCCCATTGAGCCGTAGGTGCCGTGAGTTAATGATTTTTTTCTTCGTTTTCTCCGCGAAGAAAGCGGCATCAGCAGCTGGCACCGATCGCAATCCCTCCTTCCCCTTAGAAATCAGCATTGTTAGTGATGTGTTGATGTTGTTTTGTGAAATTCCAAAAATCATCTCGCTATGCAAGGGGAACCAATGTTTTAGCTTCTTGTTTGTTTCGCTCCGACTGCCTTTTACGGTGGAGTGAAGTTTGTTTGCTGTATGTTTGTTGCCGGTTGGATAACGCTGACTTGGCAGGATTCGTTTCCTGTTAGGTCATGGTTTAGGTCAAGCGCGTCGGGTTCATATGTCGGCGTTGAAATGAATATTGAGCGGTTTTATGAAGAGCAGTTCGAACAATGATTAGTGTTGCTTTCCGGGTGTCTTCAATATGGCACGATTGAAATTGTTTTATTATACACCTTTTTTCGTTCCGCGCTCTAAGGTAAGCGACAAGTAATGTTGTAGATTTTGAGCAATACAGGAAGCAAATTTGCTGATCCGATGCCCGTCATATGCAAATCAAATGCTCAGTAGATCAGTATTTCTACAAAATACCAATCCAAAAAGCTTTTGTGCATTGAGCGACACTTAAATTGATTTGATTGTGAGTAAGCTCCCAAGCTTTAGCAAATGAATTGACTTCACAACTTCACAGACGTCATCATCAGATTCGGCCACCAATTTGACTCACAATTCCCAAGAAAACATGCCTTCGTCCTTTCTGGCATTGCGCAGCTTAAAGAGTCCGATTTTCCAAGAACTGATGCCGGATTGCGACGGATGGTCGGAAATTGAAAATGCTCCCTTGAACAACAAAACCCTGAAAATACGGATTACACTCTTGATGACCTTACTAGTACTCAAAAGATTGCCCCGTGCCCACACCCGTGCCCACACCGTGATCACGATGTAAAAGTGTCACACAGGGTGGGGCCGGTCGGTTGGTCGCTCTGATTAAGTTTGTAATTAATTCACGATTTCCATCAGCGACTTCCTGCCTATGGGAGCGGTGCGTGGTGAGTTGGTGGCGGCGTTACCAAAGTATGTCAGGCCTGGTCGTGGCCTTTGCGTAATTGCGGTTCGGCTCTATCGGACAGGAAAAATCTAATTTCACCTCACCGTAGGAGGTGCCGCCGGTCCTTTCCGTCCTAGGCGGTATTGTTCGATTCTCCGGTGCTAGTCACGGGAAAAGAAGAAGGAACGGGCCACGTGCGGTGTGCACCTTAGAGGAGGGAGGACCGGTGGAATTGAATTCGCTTGAGGCAAGAGAGAGCGAGAAGGAAGAAAACTGGTGGAAGAAAAAGGGCTATAATCTCACCCCCGGTGTCGTGTATGGACAACAACAAACGGATAATCTCAATTCTGACTTAATGTAATAAAAGCCTCCTGCGCGGTTGGCCATCCCCCGGGAGGGGGTTTATTATTGCTTTCGCCCGTCATACGATGCGATGATGTCAGGCGTGGCGTGGCGTGTTCGGGGCCGGGGATTTCGCCCGGTCGGTCAGTTCAGGAACCGATAGCTGGGAGAAGGTTCCGACTTGGTCGAAACAACCCCCAACAGCACATTGTCTCCGAACCTCGCTCGCTCTCTCTTTCTCTCTCGAAGGCCAAAGGCCCTTTGGCTCCTTTGTAGCGAAAGGTTTTCTTCTTTGCAAAGGAAAGCGACCGCTCCGTCGTGGCCATACGGAACCGGCTGGGCTGTCGGTGTAAAACTAAGGTCAAAGAAGAGCGAACAAGAAACTATTTCACTTTATAGCAGCGACAGCAGCGTTCGAAGCAGCCCCAACGTAGGGAAGGACGGTGTCCACGGCTCAGGACACCCTGCTTCCAGCGCGTTTGCTGTTTCGGTGTAAGGATCGGCCGGCAAATCCGCCATAAATTATTCTCGTGCGATTTATTAATTCCAGGATATTCCGGGGCTGCTCCGCTATGCTTGTAAATAATATTTCCACCACAAGCCAGTCCCCGGCCATCATTGTCAGCCCCCGGTTTGGGGCGGTAGACACAGAAGAAGTTGGGGATAACTTTAATGTGCGGTGCCGTGTTTGCGGTGGGTTTGTGTTGAGTAACAGCCCCGCAAGGAAGACGGTCGGTCGGTCGGTCGGTCAGCACGTCGATGCCGCTCTACTCTCTCTCTCTCTCTCTCTCGCTATAACTGGCCACCAGTCGCTGCCGCTGCTGCTTCTTCACTGAACTACGCCATTCATTTTACTTGAAAACCTTGCTCTATTCTCATCTTCTTTCACTTTCACGTGTTTTTCTTCGGCTTTTCTTCCGCAGGAACAAAGTCATAAATCATATCGACCGCTGTGCGTCCTGACGTTCCGTTGGAATTATCTGCTGCACGGACTGGAACCGGCCGGCTATCATCTGGTCAATGTGCTGCTGCACACGATCGTTTCGCTGATGTACTTCCGGTAAGTTGGGGGGTTTTAATGCCGGAACCTCCTGTAATGCAGTGTTTACAGTTGCATCGATGGAATGCAGTTACTATGCAGTAGAGATAGTAAACAAGTGGTAGTAGTACTATCTTCATCATCATTTTGTTTTACTTGTTTTCAAAACGTAGGATATATTAAAACAGATTCTTGAATATTGAAGAACATAACACACCATTCGATAACCTATCTCGTTCGTGTTCGATCGACTATACATGGCATAACATTTTACAAAACCCTCATAAGTGGCATGCGGGACCCATTCGCGTCCTTCGGTTGAATTGATCTAATCAAATTCATATCACCTTCTCGCGTGTGAACCTCCATTTCGAACCGAAGATAAATAAACATAAGCTGTCCGAAGCACGCGGGCAGTGGTTGATAGGCCACCCTCCATTTTCATTCACGCCACTCTTCGACTCACTCACGGGGTGTTCAAACTGTCACCACAGCATCCCAGCATGCTAGGAAAAATGTTTTCCTTCGTGCGTTCCCGGGAAATGGAACCAACAATCAAGAATGTGTGCCGGAACGAGTGTGCATGTGTGTGTGTGTGTGTGCCCGGTGCTTCAACGCATTTGCGCACTACTTATCGAACGTCGCTGAAGTTTGTTTTGATTGCTTCATTCAATTTCCGGCTTCCGGCCACTTCCCGGCACTGGACTACTTTTGGGGCGGGCGACACACCATTTTCCACCATCAACACCATCGTCTTGTGCACTTCTTCTTGTCCCCTAGTCCCACGGTTGCTTGGATGCAGCATGGATGGATAGATGGATGTCGCTGATCAAATAAGCTGACGTTGGTAAAAAGTGTTGCTCAGCAAAATGTCGGCTGCTGTTACATTTATCTCCAGCGCCCAAACTATCATTCACCATCACCGACAGGACCTGCTCAAAAGTGCTCGAAAGTGCTCTTGTCACTCTAGCCGGCACCACGCTCGGAATGTACTTTTGAGTGGAGATATATAATCAGCTTGGCATGTGCCAAAGACAGATGCCATGTTGATTCGTTCCCGAAAGCTCTCGACTCTCGACAGAAAAGAGAGGTTTTGGAGGTTGAAAATGGAAAAGTTTTGTACAACAATCAACGTACGCTAAGTTGCGAGTTGCGTGAGAAAAGAATGAACTTTATCTTGGTTGATGTGAACATTATTCATTCTTTATCTCCAACTCGAAGCTACAAAAATGTATCAAATTTATTTTGCGTTTAGCGAATGTCATTCACACTCGCAACTCATTAAAATTTAATACTCTTTCTAATTACTTCGTAACGTATAGAAGGAAGGACGCATTATCTTTAGACATTCTGCTTCATTTCAAAGCCTTTCGCGGAACTCTCGTGGACGTTCATTACGTTGCGAGTGCCATTTCGGGGTGCACCCTTCTTTATAGTGGAAATGCAAGATTTTCTTTGTTTCAAACGACAGTGAACTAGTGCTCCAATGAAATTAAACTCAAATCGTCACCATGGCAAGTGACAGCGGTAGCGGGTCGTAGCTTGTGCAAAACATCCAGCAACATCCTCGTGCTTTCTTTTGTGATACAGCTTCACGACACACAAAAAAAAAACGACAACGACAACGACGACGACGAGGAAAACTTGCTGGTCTTTCCAGGGTAGCGGATTTCCCACTTGCTCTTTCCATGCTGCAGTTGCATCTCCCCTTGCAGCCAGCGCTGCCGCCAGTGACACTGCATTGTGCAAATTACTCTCTACCAACGGAGCAAATCGGAACCAGATTGCTCAAAACAGATACAATGGAGAACGGGGTGGCAACAGTGCAACAGTGCTACAAACAGCATTAAAAGCGCAAGCAAAAACTTACCGGTGCATCCTATCTGTGCAAACGAGAACCTTACAGCGAGCGAGGGATGAGATTTCTAAAGAAAAACAATTACTACGACTTCGAAGGGACTTACATTTTCTCCGTCAAATTCCTCCGTTGGCTCGCCTCCCGGTTTGTGTGCGTGTGTGTGTTTGTGTGCCAACAGAGATCAGAAGATGATTTTAATGACAAACGCACTGACTGGCCGGTGCAGCTTCTCATTACAGCAGCAAATAAATAAATAAATAAATAGTGTCAGTCATCGCAACTGACCTGTCGCGGCAGTCGCTCGGTCGGTCAGCAAGTTTAATGAGGATTGAAAGTAGTGCTCGAAAGCGACTGTCGCCGAGCTGCATGCTAACTGGTGGTCTTGATAATGATTTACGAAGTACTATTTTCGTATTTCCCCTCTCTTGTAAGGGGTTGTTGAACTTTGGCAAGCCCAAGTGGTAAAGTTCGATGGCAATGGGTTTTCAAATGGTAATTCCATGCCCTTCACTCTCTGTTTTGACCGAGGAGTGCGCACTGCCCGGTGGCCAGTGTTAACCGAAAGCGTACCGTAAGCATTTAGTCATTTTCTCATTAAAAGTTATTCTTCTAAATGCTAATCACTTTTCGCAATCATGCTGCCACTGGCACTTCCTGTCGACAATAATGCAGCGCACAAAAATGGTTTCATTTCGCTTATTTTTGGACTATTGATGCACACCTTTCCATCATAATTGTTTGAATGCGAAACGGAATTTCATTCATTTAGAGCAATCACTGCACATATGTCGGTGGTGGTGCCTTTCCTGCCACGTTAGACAGTACTTTTCTGATGGCAGTCGTAGTGGATCATTCCGTTGTATTTGCACTCAGATAACACACTCGAATGTACCGAGCGCACAGTCAACGGAATGTGCACTCGATCATCAGTTATGCTCGGGGAAAAAGCATTCGGTTCGAGGCGCAGCGAGAGACCAAATGACGACTCCTCTGACGATGATGGACGCAACATCGGCGAGCATAGCATGCCATGCGCCCCGTTTGTGCATCCAAACCAGAAATTTTAGCGGAATTCCCCCCCCGGGGATTGAACAATTTGAGTTAACGCGGCGTAAATTTAGGATATTTCCGCGAAAATCAGAACCCCGAGCCGGGGTTTTTGAGCCGCTCGAATCTGAATCTGAAATTGTCGCTTCACAGTTGGCTGCCTCTGGCTGTCTGTCGGTGTGCGCGTAAAGGATTATATGTTATCGAGTTTATGGTTCGGTGGAACAATAATTTTCTCTAATATCATTATCGATGCGGTGATAACGAGAGGGGTACAGATTGCCGGGCGTGTTTTCAGTCGCGTGTCCCGGGTTTTCCCGGGGACCCACGAATTGCGTGCCCTTCCAACCGTACGGTCATAATTGTATTGGACGGTTTTTTTTTTCCAAACGATATATCCGTCATCCCTGTCAACTGAGCAGCTGTTTGGCCACCGGCCGGTCACCACGCGGTCGGTCTGGCTGGGGACCAGCTGTCACCCAATTATGTCATCATGATGACGTGCGCAAACACGCCCAGTATATGGCATCGCGAGCGAGCAAATGCGGTATTTTGTTGACCCTTTGCAAGATGACCAGCCAAGCCAAGCGGCTGGAATCAACGAGCGGTCATTTTGGAGGCGTTTGAGATAGCGATAGCGATCAGCGACTGAAGAAGAATGTGTATCAACCAGCGAAGGACGAAAGCAGCACGCGGGAATCACGGAAGTCATTAGAATGTTTGCCAACAAAACCACGCCACACGCGCGCGCAACAACAATCATATGTGTGTTGATCTCGTGCAGCGATTGTGTCCGTCTGTCGTACGTTGATGCTCATGAAACATGAAATGAAACAAAAGCCTACTAGATGATGTGAGTGTGATTGACGGTAATTGATGGGTGCCCTTAAATGGCGGGCGAGGTCAGCAAAGGCGCAGCCCTTTTGTCCCGTAAGAAAGGAAGCAACGGGCGCCCGGCCGGCAGCATTGGCATGAATTCTATGTGGAATGCTTTAGTATTAGGACGCCCCGCTGATTGATGCCAATTTGCCATGGTAGGCCACGTGTTTTGGCCTGTTGCATGGAGTGCTGTAGAATGAAACATAATAATTTCATGTTTAAAGCCACCACCGCCCCGCAACACCATTGGATTATTGATGGTTTGATTGATGTCATTACAATCTTCAAAGCGAGCGCATTTATGTAAATCACACTGCCACCAACACAACCACATTACAACATTCGAAAACCATTGTTGCCGGTAGCAATCTAATGCGAGCGAGCGAGCGCGCGAGCGCCAAAAGAATGGCCAACAGGAATGGCTCGACTGCACGACATTCCCGGGACGAGAAACGAATGTTTCAAATATTTATCGCCATTGTTGGCACCCCAGCACAATGCACAATCCAATAAATAACTTCATTTGCAATGCTGCAGCAGCAACAGCAAACGATGGCGTTGCGATCCAATCACATGGACACGGAGGGGGCACCACGTGCGCCAGGGTCGCTAGCAAAGATGTCGCCAAAGCGGTTTCCCTTCCCTTCCTCCCTTCCGATCGGTAAAATGGGGAACAATCCGTCCGGCTGAAACAACCTGACAAATCATGCTCCTTACGATGCTGTTCATGGAAAGGTACACATTCCACATCAGTACCGAGAACCGACAATAAAATGGCGTAACGAATGAGGTTTCCTGCTGCATTCAGTCCGGTGCATGTAACCAATGGGGAGGAACTGCCGGTCGGTGGCCTCGGTCTCTCGGGCCTAGAGACTGCTTCGAGTGTTGGACCACTTGTGCCGGGCTCTTTGGTTCTTTGCTGAACTCGGACTCCGGCAGCACTCTTGACCCTCTTTTTCCACGTGAAAAGAGCCGCCATCGGTCCGCAGACGGACGACGCGCGATCACGTACGTACGTACGGACGAGGACAATTGCACCATCGCCGTACACCGCCAACCGCCACGGCTGGCGCCACTTGAGTTCAATGTTGCATAGCTACCGGCGTGGGCCATGCTATACCCGGTACAATGCACCGAACAATGCGCATACCGGAGGGACGGAGGAGAGGTCATACCCCCCTATCCGCACCGGAATCGTAAAGTACAGAACAGGAACCCTACCGCGACGACCAGGACGACGACCAGGACGGCGACATCGATGCACCTTCATTTGTGAAAAGGGAAAAGCGTGCTGCAGTGGATTTTTTTTCCCGCTGTTTTCCTCCTTTCCTGCATTCGGAAAAGGAATGGAAGGGAAAGGAAACAGGTCGCATTACTTGTCGACAAAGGCGGATGTTTGCCGGTTTCCAGCCCCCCACGGGGAATCACTTAATTCCGTCAAGTGTGCGCTCGATTAGATTCGTGAAATGAATTTCTGCAGCTCGTGCTCGTGCACGGCAGCACGGTTGGTAGCAGAAGCAGGGTGTGTGTGTGTGTGTGTACGTGTAAAAGCTGGTTGTTTGCTGGTAGATTGCACCGTTTCAGTGTTTTCGTTCGTACCCGGGAAATTGTTTTGTTAAGATCAATGTCAGTACAATGCAATGCAGAAGGTCATAGCAGAACAATTGCTTGGCACTCAACACTACAATCAAAGTATATTTGCGTGTGTGTGTGGACATCTTATTAATAATCAGATGTTTTACAGCTTCCCACAAACGTTCATTTTATCCATAATGCTCGGACGTACCTAAACAATGAAGCACCATAGACGTTCAGTTTTTGAAATACAGCAAAGGAAAGATGCATAACAAATTAACAAATCCGTAAACATGTATGCAAAACGATTGGTTTTTTTTCTGAATTTTCGTTGATACGGCCCACTAACGATCAGTTTGTCGACCACGTACCAAAATCTGATGGATAAAATGAACGTCAATGGGGGGGGCTCAAACCTCCTTTTCAATTCAAAAATTGAAACGATAGACTGCTGCACACATCCTGCTGCTGGCACACACAATTCATTTCACTTGCTCCTTGTCCTTCACCCCCATCGATCCATTGCTATTCACACGACCAGAATCATTATGCAATCATCGGTGCAGCTATGCAGTTGCAGCAGCTACTACTGCTCCGGCTGCTGCTGCTGCTGCCACTTGACCTAACTTCGGCCCCCGAGAGTGCCACCCGAGCATAAACCATTTTAATGAGCGGAATGGGGCGACCTCTCGGGCAGCCCGTGCAGATGTGCACCGCATCTCGAGCCAATTAAACTGCCTACTGGCTGGTTGCTGGTCGGCGCTTGACTAGGACAAGAGGACTAGAAGGACTCGCTTTATGCGCGTGGGAAACGAACGAACATTATTAAAGCAGCGCACCATGTGAAGCAGTAATAGCTCATGCGGTGGCGTGCACGTAAGCACGTAAGTGTAAGCAAAAGGGGGAAGAAAATTGTAAATTAAAAACCCCCAGGGCAATGCTGCTGCTGCTGCTGCGGCTGTTGGTGGGCCCGTGGATCTGCCTGGCCAACCGATTGTTTGCCATCTACCAAGCCGACTCGTGAACCGACCCTCGGGTTTACTGGAAGGGCTGCTGCCCATTCGCTTCACTGAACTGACTTGCTTTTCCTCCACGTGCTGAAGCGAGGTCACGGGGCCGCGCCTCGAGAAGATGCTACAATGTTCGAGAAAGTCAACACAGACCAGTAGCACCGGGGAGTAAGAGTCTTACCGACCTGGCAAAGGCAACACAAAAAACGCAGAACAGAAGGAAGGGCAAGTAATGTTAATGATGGTTTCTGGGCATATTAGAAAGAAAGCGAGAGAGAGAAAGGAAGTGAATAGAGAGACGGAAGTATGCCGACGATTCGCAGCATCCCGCCCCACGAGAGAAATGAGAGCGAAAGAGACCCTTAAAGTCCGCAGTACTGGGCGACCGCCCCGGAGGCACTAATTAAATTAATGCCACAGATATTTGCCCAGGCCCGTGTTTCATTCGATTCACTCGTCGCTCCACTTGCTCCTCCTGCTCACGATGCAGGCCGACAGGAGGGCCACCGGGGGGCCCATGTTTGTTCCTTCGTTTTTCAGTTCGTTTTGGTTTTATTTGTTTCCAACCGAGTAGCACCGAGGACGAGTCGGCAACGGGTTTCCTCAGTTTCCTCAGGGCCGGCAGAGGACCGTAACGTACGTGACGGTCAAGCATGACCGCCGTGTGCCTACGGAGCTATCTATCCACGAAAAAAGGGGGACAAACATGAGCATAAAACACCGGGCGCCGCAAAAGCGACGAACGTCGATTGAAACAGTTTGCCAATCAACGAACGCATAGGAACGCGTCGTTGCTGGGGTCCGTACGAGTGGAACGAGGGGAAAGGGTCGCACAGAAGTGTTAGCATAAATAAACATTCCTACTAACACTTTTGCTTTCCATTTTTTTTTCTTCCTATCTTTCATTTGCTGCAGGATGTGCGCCATGTTGCTGTCCGAGATGGCGAGCTTCGCGGCGGCTCTGCTCTTCGCCGTGCATCCGATCCACACCGAGGCGGTAAGTCCTTCATTCCTATTAAGTACAATTTCTATCTACCATCCACTCGCTGCTGGTGTATTAGTTTGATCTCAGCAAACATTGTTTGCTCTTAACAACAGTCCAATGCAACACTTCAACAATCCATTTCCATTAGAAAAAAGTATTCAATAAAATTCGCTCCCTCACTAAATGTTACCCTCAAAGAATATGGGGATGGGCATCATTTTATACTTCTCGACCCCTTTCCACGAACCGTTACGCTTTACACTAAACTCGAAGCAATGGACGCTGTTTTATGGCGCTTAAAGCGCAACCGAGGGTCCAGCGAAGGGCTAGCGAGTGATAAAAAACAAACTCCCCGCAGTGCCTAAACCCCCTCGAAATTGACCTTTCCTTGTGGTGGTGGTGGTGGTGGTGGTGGTGGTGGTGGTGAGCGAGTAAGTGCTCAAAACCCCTCGCAACGCTGCGACCGACCGGCCCCAGCTAAAGATGAATTGTCTTCGCGAGCAGTAAAGTTGAACGTTTTATCACGCGCGAGATTTTCGTAGCAAACATGATGGAGGTGCTGTGCCGAGTATAGCGAAAAAAAAATCCAAACAAAAAGTGTCACATTGGATGTGGAGTCACTCCTGGCCCTCGCTTGATCGGTCAGCACGGTTAACTTTGCTCATCATGATGATGATGGTGATCAGGATGATAGGTTATGATGAAGATGCATACATTGCCAGCGAGCGAATGTTCATATATTTATGAGGCCAGTCGTAGATGCTTTAGCAGAGCAGCACCTCCAGGTTTAATGGTGGTCCAGACAGGGTACAACGAGTACGAAGGGGGGAATCAATTTTTCTCAAAATGCTCCTTCCCTGCTGCATTGATAGCCGTGCACACAAGACCTCGCTGAGCGTGTTTGTTTGTATGATAATCACTCAAAGCCTTCACTTTGCAAAACTCTATGATCCATCCACAGTGTATCCTATTCTATCCTGGTAGATGAGGGAACCGATTGAACTTTGGCCGCACCCGGGACCGGAACCCAAAATTGACTTACCCCAAAACACACACACACACACACGGGCAAACGATACTCTAGAGCCCCTCCACGATGTGGCGTAAAAAAGTATCGAAAATTTGCCACATTTAGAGGCCCCCGCCCCTCTTGCATAGAACAACGGCGCGTGGAGTACGACCATCAGTATGCTAATGCATTGTTTCGTCGGTTCTGCAGCTGCAGGAAGGCTGGATCAGCATCAGCCTGGTCTGGTGGTCGTGTTTTTCCCGAGAGCAGCAGAGTGCCGAGTGGAAAGTTTAAAATTCGTTCCAATTTAAAAGTTTCCCTCTTTGTCCACACCACGACGCTCCTCACCACCACCGATAACCGAGGGTAACTGGAATGGAGGAAGCAACGCGCTCGTTGGTATTGCTGTTGTCGAGAGGCATGCGGCAGCTCTGGCGTTTCCCAAAAGCCGAGGAACCTTAAGCCGAGCTGCCGAGGATTTGGGTTTTGGGCTGGCCAAAGTTTTAGCCATAATCAGCTTCCTCTTCCCCGGTCTTGCATCTGGTACGGGAGGCTTATCCTTCGACGGACGGACGGACGGACGGACCGGGCACTGCTTTTGTCCGGCTCGGTTCGATCGCTGGAAGCCGTATGGCTGGCCACAACCACTAGCACCACCACCACAAACCACTTTGCTTCACAATCGCTGATCGTTTGCATACAGCAGCAGGGCAGGACAGCCCCTAGAGCCCGGCAGTTGGGAAACGGTTCACCATTTCCACGGCGATTTCCATGGCGGTGAGCAGCAGCAGCGCAATCATCGTTTCGCCATTCTTTCACCGAACGCCCATCGTCCTCGTCCTCGACAAAGGTGTCGATATGTATCGCGCGAGAAACCGGTGATAGCCGTGGCCCGCTTCCTTGGCGAAAGATGAGATGAGATTGTGGTCGTCGAGTCACTTCAACATTCTCCCTTTGGTCGAGCGAAAACGAAAAAAAAAACGACGGGATCGAGGAAATGGACCCCCCCTCCTTTGAGCAAACCACTGCAAATCGACCGTAATAGAGTCAACTGGCTCAACTGGGGAAGTGGGGGGGCCACGGACAGGTTCGACTCGTCTCGATGATGATAATGGCGTGACCGAGTAGGGGTCAGCGTGTGGCGTGTGCTGAACGATGGTGATACAGGAACTGAAGGAGGTCGAGTGTACGACATGTCCGCAAATATGGTGCCACGCATTTCATATTCCGGTCGGTCATAAAGCGATTAAAGATCGAAGCGAATACCGTTATCCCTTCAGCCGACGGCAGGTCCTGGAAAGAATGATTTATCGCTTTTTGAGCACAGAATACTGATAAGCTAGAGTGGAGCTTAAAAAGGAGTAGAATGTTTCCGGATATCGATTTTTCTCCTGCAACTGTTGCTGTCACTGTTTACAGAGTTAAATGCAGTGTTTGATGTTTATTCAAATGAAATACTCGTGATACTACTGTCCTCACTGGAATGCAGCTGCACGGAATAGAAAGTTGCTACCGTTTCAATAGCACGAGAATTCCGTGTTCCTGGACCAGGACATCAGACGGATTTCATATCAACGACGGGTTACATGGAAATTGGAATCGTACCATCGTGCACAAAAGTTTGCAGAAGGAACAAAAAAAAAACCTCCCTCGAGTACCGCTCGTTTCGCTCTAACGCGCGCCTTCCATTCAATGCGCATCGCAGAAGGCCTCGCCTCGCGGATGCTTTATGGTATCAATAAATGAAATTTAATAACACTAAACGAAACGGAACGGTGGAAAGGAAAGGAGGCGGTGCACAACCAAATGAAGAGTAACGTGCAACGTGTGCAATCCGTACCGCAGCCCGGAACAAATTCGCGATCAAGGGCCGCTGCTGCATTCTCATGCTGCTTGATTCCAGGCTTCCGGTTACCACCACACCCAACCTCCGCCTCCGGTTGAGTGGATTAAAATGGGGGAAAATGGGCGTACGTGGTTGCGTTGCGTTGTTACAATGTTTTTCGGTGCCGAGCAGCGGAAAAAGCCCAGAGACCCAGCTTTTACCAGGCGAGGTCCTCTGATCCTCACACTTCGTTTCCTCGCGTTTGCCCGGGCGCGCGCTCGGCTTTAGATTTTCCACTCAGCGAGGCAAACAACCATCACGCACGCATTCGCCCGAAAGCGCCGCACTTGCAATTGCATTTTCCCGACCGATTCTTTTTCTGTTTTATTTTTCGTTGTTGCCGTTGTTGTTTGTTTTCCCAGCCCGTTCCCGGCATTTTGTTTGTATTCCACGCCGTGCTGCCGCCCCATCGGCCACGCAAAGCGTGCAATGGTTGCTACGGTGGATGGAAAATTTACTTCACAATCAGAGGCATCAAACCGGATAAAAACGTTCATTTTTTTATCGTTGTTTGTTTTTTTTTTTTTGCTGTTGTTGTTGGAGATTTAGTGAATTCGCAGCACCGGAGGCTCTTTTCGGGCGGATAAGGAAAAGGGTGAGCATAAAAAAGGGCGTGTTTGAAGTGGTTTATGTTGGGCCGTTGTATGAACAAGGTTTGGGCGGGAACATGCGAACACATGTATGCAGTATGGATCAGACAAACTCAGTCAATCTAGCTGTTTGAAATGCACGTTTTGCTGGATAAAAGTGTTCTTCACCGACTCGAATTTTAACGGTAGACCTCACATTACGAAACAAAATGCATCTTTTTATTGAAAATTTTTGATATTACTAAAAAAAATATGATATTACTAAAACAACTCGCTGAGAATGTTCGTTGCAATATCGGAATTTCCTAACGAATCGTCCATTCTAAACAATAATTGATGTTTGTAGAGACACGCGTCATAACCAAACGAAAATAGCTCAGTTTTGCTCCCTTTTTTACAATGAATCACACAAAAACTACCTTCAATCACGCAAAACTGTGCTTCAGCGAAAACAGATGTAAACAAGCCTTTGTGTTCATCTGTCAAAATTTGATGTGCGCCGTACAAAAAAGTAGCACATTTTTTTTGATTACGCAGAATCCTTGCAATCCTTTCTGCAAACTGATGCACTGATTGTTGCGTTATTACTCCGGAAAATCCGTTCTCCAGTGGATTCACTATAATCCACGGCATATTGAAACAACCTTCATTCGAATGCTTTCGCCAGAAACAATCAAATTGATTACAAAACCCAACGTTTCTCAATCACGCACCACAATTTACCGCAATCTTACTACCGACGCTCCAATTGATTAATCGGCATGATTGTCCAATCATCAACCACTAACAGCGTTGTTTCTCCCAGTGCTATCAATTCTCGGGTATTGTAACAGAATATTAATAATGCCCCCCCCCCCCCCCCCTTCACCCTGGCCAGATCCTGATCCCGACGATCCGGCTCCGGATTATAAACAAACCAGACAAACCGGACCAAACACCGGAATCGAGTTTACGTTTCGTAATGCAATTTCGAGTATTATATTCCGCTGTGGTGTGCCGAGTGATTGTGTCTAGGAATGACCACGCGCCGTACGACCGGTCACCATCTTCGGCTCCGCAATCGATCGCACACTCAATTACTTCCGGCTGCTTGTTGGCTGCGGTGCGGTTAGCAAACGGAATCTTCCCCCGGGAGCTTCCGGACAGACAAAGAAGGATGGGGGAAAACAATTATCCGAGTTTCACCGTCCATCGAGTTTAATCCTTCTTGACTCTCCCTCTCTCTCTCTCCTTGGTTGTGATGCCTACTTGCATACTGATCTCTGTCTGCGTTCCGAAATGTGGCGTTCATTAAAATGAGACTAAGGGGAGGGGGAAGAGGCGGTCGTGGTGTGGCTAGATTTGGTCGATCGACGGCAGCCAGGCGACATTCAGCGAGCACACACACTAGCGGTAAACAGTGATCGGGGCCGGAGGTTGGTGCCAGCATCGCAAGCATGCACACTGAGTGTTTTCTCCAATGGGTGCTTGATGCGACGACTGCGATCAACGCGTCCTATGGCTCAATGTGCCTGCGATTGTCGTATTATCTTACTGCACTTAATTAGCTGCATGCCAGCACCCCCACGCCCACACACACACGGACATGTGGACGATAATTCTGTTTCACTATTCCATGCGAATGGTGACATCGGGCGGCTGGCACTCAGTCGAATGGCCATGATTTCCAATTAGTGTTCCTGGCGGCTTCGCTACTATAAACGAATGTGGATGGGTCTACTCTTTAATTTATTTTTTAGGTATTTCAGTTCTCTGACTTGATTTAAATTGTGATCGCACTTAAAGTTGAAGCAATATGATAAACTACTTAAATAGACCTTTTAATATAGTCATCGAAACTTTGGACACTAAAAGATTGAAAAAAATAACTGTTGGAGAACATTTTTCAAAAGTTTAAAATATCATTCCGCTTTTGTACAACAGTATGACCAATACCACCTCAATTAATGTAAATTATCGATCTCTCATTGTGGCATTGTGTCCAATTGGCGCGCCTGCTGTGCAACCTGACAGCCGGTGCCATCCCGTCTGGCCGGTTAGCTTGATTGGCCCACACGGTGGTAGTCCATCCAGACACACACGTACCCGCCAATTACGGTTTAATACGATTTGCGAACGCAATTTACGTTTTCCGCGTGCCAATAACTGACTCGGTAAAATGAAGGACCGAGGAGGAGAGGGGTGGGGGTCTAGAGGTGGTCTAGGTCACCTGTTCAATCGACCGGTAACGGTGATCTACGACGGGAACGACTCCCGTCCGACAGCGACTTCAGTTTTCCAATCGATTGCCACCAGCGGACCAGCGGAACACAACGACAACGACTCCTGGTGAGATCGTGACCATTCCCGGGGTATGTATAGTCCAGTCCAGTGGCCGACTGGTGGACACGTCAGTGAGTCAGCGAGTGAGAATGAGTGAGGGCTACGAGAAGGCTCGATGCTCTAAAAATAGTCGCAATTAATCATAATCCTTAACTCCAGCTGCACATAGCAAGAGAATCCAGGAGCAATGCTTACTCCCTGTCTGCGTGTATGTGTGACACTCTCGCAAACACACACACACACAATCACACTCGCGCACTGGCTCATGGAGTACAACAGCCGGGTGTGATAGCAATAATTGAATTTGGAATTGAACAAACCGCCCGATCCGTTAGAATAGACTCACCGCAAATACCAATTCCAGCAGATACTCACAAACACACACGCGCGCGCGCGTTCTGACGCTCACATGGGACACCATTTTCCCTTCTTCTAAACCCTCCTTCTCACCACGGGGGGTTTCTCACCACATCCTCACTCACGAAGTAGAAGGTCCCTTGCTTCCGATCTAAATGAGCAAATGCGAAGATGCTGCGGCAATGAGGGGCGGTGAGGCGACCGCACACGCCGGTCGGTAGTGTGGTGGTGTGTGGTGAATGGAGAATCAAATCGAACTCCCTCTACCCTTCCTCCCCGAGCATCCTTTGCGCCCAATCCGTGGAACGTTGCAGCCGCAACCTCAAGCTCAAGGAAATGAGCAAAACTGATTCCAATTTTGGATAAATCTTTCTCTTCTGCTCCGTCCGACGCGGGCACGCGGGCGCGTCCTCGGTCACGCCAATGATCGCATGCCCCCGCCACCCCGCGGGCCTTGGGGCTCGAGATCAGCTTCTGCGAAGGAAAAAGGTGTTGATTGAGTTTTTAATTGCTTCGAGCGGCGCGCACATGTTCTCTTTCTCCTCCTTCCTCTCCTCCGGGCCGGATCCTGGGCCTCCTGGGAAGCAAACGAACTAGTAGCTACCAGCTGCACACCGTGCATCGCTACCAGAGATAAAGCACCGCCCGTGGCCGTAGGAAGAACACTCCGGTCCGGTCGTTCTGGTTCTATGGTTTGCGGTGGAATCATCATCATCGTCGGCGGATTCTGCGGTGGATTAGGTTGAGGTTTTCTGCGGGACTTCTACGGAACAACTAGGTGGACCAGCGATGCCGTAGGAGTGGCGCCCTGGCGGCTGGCGAGAAAGGCGAGAAATCGCGCGAGACGCGGAAAGCCAATCTGTTCCGATCCGGCCTGGAATGAATTAAGTCGTCAAGAAGCTTAAAGAGCGAAGAGGAAGATACAAGCTTCCATTTTCTTTTCGGTTTCGGTTTTTTAATTCTTTTTCTGCCATTGTGGTTGCTCTTCGGTGTGGAGCTGAAGCAGCCAGCAGGATTAGCCTGCTTCGTTAAAGTTGCACTTTTCGCCAGAGAGCGTCTTTCGCTTTATTATGATTTATTTTTTTTTTTCCTCGTGATGATTAAGAACGCTCCGATGACTCTCTGGAATCCATTTGGAAAACGTTCCGCTTTTTTATCGTCCATTTGTGTGCTCGTACGTCTCGTTACGTCTAGTTAGGACGATGATGACTTAAGTTTGCTTTTACACCGGGCACTGCGCTCCTACTGGCCGCCATTTATGCCAAGCTATTTATCCGAACCGAAACTATGCGCATCGCATAAAACGGGACGGAGGCCCTTTCCGTGGTGATTTCTACGGTTATCTCTCCATCGTCATCATCGCTTGACATTGCTTTACGGTCGACTTGCAGCACTGCTTGCTGCACATCAGCTATCAGCATCAGCATTATCCGCATCGTCATCGACATCGGTCTGGTAAGCAATGGGCTGCAATGTAGTTGCAGCTGCTACTGCTGCTCATCTGGTGATGATAGCGATGATGTCAGCCACGGGCAGCATAGCGCAACCAACCGATGCACCACTCCTGCGCCCTTCCTGCGATCAGTGATGGGCATCAGAGATGGCTTTTCGCTACCGACTGTCCTGAGGCTCTAGTCCTGCTGCTGCTGCTGCTGCGACCCAGTTTTTTCGTACGGAGCAAAGGGGGGATTGCAGAGGACGGGGGGAATCGGTTTAGAAATAATAGCAACGTAAATAGGTAATAAATCTTGATTAATGATATTGGATTATTTTCCACCCTTGCGTGCAGTACCACAAACCCCTTTCCTCATCCCACTCCCTGGCGAAAAACCCGGGAAAATGGGCTGGGTAGAATATGGCACCGATCCTTTTGGCCTCGGGGTTTTCCCAATTTTCTGCTTTTTGTTTCGCAGTCCTGCAGATGGTCTGTGGCCTGCCAACCACTTTCAGGGCAGTCCCTGGTCCCTTCGAGTGTCCTCTAATCCAGTTTGCTGCTGCTGCTGCTGGCCAATGTTGACTCGGTGGTGGTTTGGTTTGCCTTTTAGACTCCCTGCTGCTGTAATGTAATAGCTGGGCGGGCGAATGGAGTCGAACACCAACACTACTGACCGACCAACGTCACAGGGTGCCCTGGCCGGGTGGGCGTTGGACCAGATTAGTGCCTCGGTTGGATGCCAACCACTTCAGCCAGGTCGGGTGTCCAGCCCGGTATACTCGGCCTGACTGCTAACACATACTATCAGAATCCAGAAAGGGGATGCTTGTAGCACAGGGAAATGCTCTGAAATTGACATTAGTGTAGTAACTACTCGAAGTAAAATGTATTAAAACCCGTAAAGTGCCGTATATTCGCTGAAAGCATCCGATGGAATATTCATCAAAAGCTTGCCAAAAAATGAGGAAAATGTGATCTCAAGGATACTCCGTTACTATGATTGTCATTGCAATATATTTAATTAAATACACTTTTTACCACGAATCACTAACCGCGTCATACGCAATGGAGTTTTCATTCCATCAGCGCTTCAAACGTTGAGTGACTTTGTTGCCTAGCCCTAGTGGTGGTGTGAGTGGTGGTGCCGATTTTATTACTTTATCGTGAGGGACCACCAACAAATCACATCATGAATAATGTTGGTCAGCTTATGTAGGCAATTACAAGGCGGCCCCCCGGTGCTTCGACATACAGTGCTGGGGATCGTTAGCAAAAACCCGGCTTCAAAAACCCCAAAATTAGACCCCAAAATGGTCTACAATTTATTGGACTCCGGTCTCCGGTTAATTTGTTGATAAGGTTTCATTTTACAGCGACCGAAACGGGCGACCTTTGGTGTTTTGTTCCCCAAATAATTGCTACGTCATACGAGAGGCTCGGTTTCGTGTATTTCAGCAACCTACGATACTTACACTGATGCTGGTTTACCAACTGGTATGGTGCTATGTTGTGGTGTTAAATTTCAACCAAGCATTGTTGAATATCGTTGGTAGATATTACCTCATGATGAAATAGTTTTAATGAATTATTTTATTTGGATGATTAAGAACGAAACATACCAAGAATGTGGAATCGCAAGAATCGCATTACCCTGATATGCTTATCCGGATCTGGGACGATTAACACCTGAATGCTTGTCGTTCATTGGCCTTTGTCTCAGTACACAGACAATGGCTGCGAAGCTTACCAGCGCATGTCACAATCCGGGAGCAAGCTTCCATCATGTAGATCTCATATATTTCAACCTGCCTCACAACATAGACACCATCTCAACCATACCAACATTCCTCGGCTAGACTGTCATGTATTCGAGCGATCTGCTTGCGAATAATTGCGAAAATGAGAATTTGGTCCTCCTTACGTGTGTAATCCCGTCCGTGCATTCCGACAGACAGAAATGAAGACTGACTAAACAGTACGAAGAAACGATGCTCCTTCTTTGCGCATATCAAAGGAGCCGAATGTCTTCCTTACCTGTCACCTGGCACAACGCTGCTAAGCGGATAATGCCATCTTAATTGCATCTTGAGGCTGCTGCAGAGTGAATCAATTCCATCCCATGCTATCCCCGGAGATTGTGTTGTTGTGGAGCGGAGAGTGTGCCCGTGCATATCAAACAAGATCACTTCACCTTGCGAATCGAAATGCGATGGAAGATTGCATCACCATGTAAAAGCTTCCGTAAGACCCGGAACACATGCAGTAACGAAATGCATTTCCCCTGACCGGCACACACACACGCCGGCACTGTTTATTGAGCCAGGACGAAAGGACAGAATAAAATCTGGTTAACAAGCTCGATGCAGCATAAAATCGGTTTTAAACTGTTCTCCCTGTCTGAGCTACCAACGAGAAAATGCGCTGGTTCAGAAGAATACTGGTTGGAAAACTCTGTTGACGTTGATGATGCTTTTTTACAATTCAGCTCCGCGGAGTGTGTTAGCTGACGGATTATGGGATTTTTACATTTAAAAAATCTCATTACCTCAAGTAAATTCACTTGTAGTTTGGTATTTGTTTCTAGCGAACTCACAACTAATCCATTGTGTGAGCAATTTCGATTACATTGATTGCACATAGTGTAGATTATAAATAGTGTTTAAGACACTTTGATAGATTGATTCGTTTTTTGCGTCGTCTCCTCCTCTCGCTGCTATAGTTACAGTCTATCGGGCTGTGCAAAGTGTAAAAAAACGGCAAAATGTTATGCATTTGGGCAAAACAAAAAAACTATATTATCTGTGTTTACTCTCGTTTCACACTCACTCTCTATGCTCTGTTTTATCGTTTTCCTTACTACTTTTTTCCAGGTAACGGGCGTGGTCGGACGCGCGGAAACGCTTTCCTCGGTCTTCTTCCTGGCGGCATTCATTTTCTACACCAAAGCGACCCGGCGGAAAAAATCCACAGGTACGTATCGCTTCCACTCCCGGAACTCCGGAACGGTTACCATAAACAGAGTAGAGTGTTTGTACCAACCACTTTCTTTTGGCCTTACTGCTGTGGAAGCCAGCGATGAGAGGGCGATGTTATGCGTTGTATTCGCTCCACGGTGCTACTCTTGAATATAAACAAAAACATATCGATGGTGGCTTGGTAATGTTTTCATTTATGTTGCCGTAACGTAACTCGATGGTACGATGAAGCAACACACTCCTTTCAACCGTGAAGTTTATGCAATTACTGTGAAGTAAAGAACAGCACGGGAAAGAGTAATAAACATATTTCAACGGTTGTACTGTATGAGACGTTGATAAGGCATCCTTTTTTGCCTATTTTGCGGTGGTAATTGGGTTGCTTTGTGCTCGTTTGTTCCGTATGCAGTGTGATAATAAATACGATTTTGCTTCCCTTTTTTTGAGAAGAAACAATAAAGAAAGAATAACAAGCATAATTCGAATGTGTTTGAACTTTTGTTTCCATGTTTAATAGTCGTAGACATAGTTTTAAGTATAAATTTTCCACAGCCCTAAACTGCTCAGATTCAAACACCGAAACTAGCCGGAGCCTACTGACGTTTACCGAGGAACACTAGATGGGAAGATTTCCGCAAAATACCGTTTCCCTCGTTCCGGTAATAACATCCAAGTACGTTCGCTCCAAAGTATCCAAAATGAAATTACTCGTTTAAGTGGTTTAGCTAACATTGGCCGGGCGAGCATTTTCGACAACGAATCAAATGTCACGGTGGCAGAGTGCAAAATAAGCTAAAATTGCGTTAGCCTGCCTCCCGATAGTCTCTACACACATACACAAACCCTCAAACAGAAGCGCTTCATCTGCATCCACTCAAAACGCTACCGCCCAATATGGAATCAATCAATTTAGTAGCGCTCGGTCCACTGTCATACTTGATCCAATTTCAGTCGACCCCTTTCCATCCCATTTCCCCCCCTCCCGGTAGCACTTTTGGTGCAAAAGTTTCCTCTCGTACGTCCTCAGCAAAAGCTACTCCATGGCATCCATCAGCAGCAGCAGCAGCAGCAGTACGAACATCATCACCACCATGGGGTCCATATTCCTGCACCTCTCCCCGGGACCTGTGGACCAATTTGCTGATTTTACAAGACCCGGGCAAAATGTGATTAATTATTGAAAATCCGATCCCTAATGATTTGCTATTCATCGAACCGACCGGCCCGCCCTCGGAAAGCTCCAGTTGTGTATATTCGGTTCACTTTTCGAACTGCGCGCTGCCACTGCCACTACTACATGCTCCATTGAATCGGATGCAAAAACGCCAAAAGCCATCGCCAGCGCCAAGCGCCCACGAGGGAGCAGCTCGCTGATGCTGCTGCTGCTGGTTAAAACCTCGCCACATCGACTGCATCGCGAGAGTGCATCGCGGAGTGTATTCCCGCCGGTGGTGCGATGGCACCGATCGATCGGAAATCGGGACACCCAATTCTCGTTCATCAAGTCGGGTGCGATGGGCCAGCGGCGGCGCCCATGCCACCATTCACTTTGTGCCGGCTGCCGGATATACCATCCGTAGCAGCACCAAATCGACGCCATTTCTCAGCGAATCCACTGGATCTGGGTGCTGTGCTGCCCCAGCTTTGGGATCGGAGCTGGAATGAGAATGGATTGAACGGGATTTGGATGCCAGCGTGCTGCGCTGGTCCTGGGTGAGTGGTCCGCTAAGCACTTATCGTCGTTGGCCAATCTGTTGGGTAGCTTAGGAGTGACCGTACTGTGAGCGCTGAGTTTGCTTTTGACATCGTTTTGAAAGGTTGTTCAAATCTAAATATACATAAAAAAACGACAGGGATGAGGACCGCGGACCCGTCGGAAAAATGTGTCCATAAAAGTGTCGATCCAATCAGGGGACTTTACTGTTTGAAGAATCCGTTGATTTGATGTGGCATCGAATGCTGCATGACGTTCATTGCAACACACACACACACACACACGTGCGAATGACACATAAAACGTTGTAAATCTGCGTCATTTTAGTGACTGTTATGCACTATTCTGTTCCGTTGAGTCGTTTCTGGTGCATCCTTCAAAGCGGCTATTTTTAAGCGCACCAAATTGTCCTTCACATGCACTACACTGTATAAACGGGCATTGCAAACAATCGTATTCCTTCCATTCAGCCCGTATGTTACATTCACCGAGTTGGTGGATTCGATTTATACCGAATGGTATGATGGAAAGCAACCATCGTGCAAGTTGGCACACTATTCGGACCGACGTAATATTCGCAAAATTCCTTTCACGCCAGCGAAATTACAATATTTATCAACTAAATTACTTGACACATAGTGCCCGGAACGAACCAGCACCAGCAGTTGAATGTGCGGCACGAACGCCGGCACGGTGTGGTCTTTGGTTTCACGCAACCGATAGCAACTCGCCTCGTTTGGTGGTTTTCACAAACTTTGTTTCCTCCATTTTTTTCCCCATTTTCTCTCTTTCTATCCATTCCCTGATTTTCCAAAGTTTGGCGCAATGGAAAAAAGTCATCCCACACCCACACCGGGAGGAGGTTGGTGTTGGTGTAAATTGTCGAAAGAAAAGTTTCGCAACAAAACCATTTGCCGTGCCGTGTGCGCATTGGAAACAGGCACGGGGTGAAGCTTTCGAGCGCACGCGTTCGAGCGAAACCACTTTTTGGGAGATTTCTTGCAGTTTTCCTTCTCTATTGTGAAATAACGCGGCGTTGGTGTGTATAGGTCGTCATATTTTTGTTACATGGAATCAACTATATTAGTAATTGTGGAAGAATTGTTAGCCTAATGGTGGTAGCATTAGGTTTTTCATCAAATAGTTTATACTAAATAGTTAATTGTTATCACACACTAGCTTACAACTACATACGATGCTAATAACGTTTATAAACGAACGATGACGTTCGTTTTGGTTGATTTGCTAGCAATTTCACTTCGCTTCTTTCGCCAGTCAACATCCAGAAAACCATCTTTATCATTATTATACTTTTTTATACAGTCTTTTTTTATTTCAATCTTTTTGGGAATATTGGTATTAGCCTTCCTTTTTTTCGATGATATCAAACACAAACAAATGTCACGATGGATTGCAGGATTAATTATCTATTGACGGTAATGCATGCCATCGACAAAGTATAGTTTCGTGTAAAATATTTTGCAATGTATGGTATGGCATACATCTGAACAGCTTACGCAAATCCTGCAAATCTGCATTTTGTTTTGCATAGATTAACCTTTACTCATGCAAAAAGCAGTTCAATTTGCTCTAAACATAATAAATCGAAGGTAATCTTTCCTCTCATGTGTGCAGACACATAGATAGAAATGTATTTATATTTATTTAGATTAGAATAATGCCCAACACACTTCAAATCGACTAACAACTCATTAGCTAAATATAGCTGGATGATTTTTTTCGATAAATTTTCCAATCCATACCATAGCTCAATTCGCAAGATATTCGGTTCCTGTTAAGGAATTCCAATCTCTTCCTGAACCCAGCGGTTGTGAACTATTGACGTGCTCGTTCTACGACGCCACCTTTTTTTGTCCACATATCCACGGTTTACATCCACTAACCCAGCGAGTGCTGACTGGCTCACTGTGTACCGGGTCCTCCTGCAGCCAAGTGCCACTTCACGCGACCCCAACGCCAACTGTTTACAATCCTCGAGCAGCCCTCGAGGGCTTAAGTAAACGAAAATCGTATGCATGCATCGGTGTGACCGTTTTGAAGCTAAACTGCAACATCCCGCACCGTACCACGTCCTTGCTCGATGCTAAATTATTGACATTGCTTAAGCCCCCGACGATGGCGATGGCAATGGTTTCGCACCGAGTTCCCTCACATTCCAACCAATCACGGTTAGCCCGTGCCTCGCGGGGCGTGGAATGAATCTGAATAACTTACTGCAAGAATGCTTGCGCATGCAGCCCGTCGCACTACCGGGGAAATTATTCGGTAAAAATAAAATCATCTCCCTTCCTTCTCGAAGGCTGCTGCAACTGATTCGCGGCGAGGTGCGGGGTTCGGTTGAGATTTGAATGTAAGCTAAGCTCCCCCTCCCCGGCCCTCTGACCGGCCTCTGGCGCATTGCCACATCGGCGAAAGCTCTGGCGCAATGCATTCGAGATTTTCTCACTTGAGCACCAAAGTGGAGGGATTTTCACGCGCGCGCAATCGCCCATCGCCAGCCGCATAGCCTGCTGCCTGCAATATCCTGTGAATCCTTCCTCGTTGTGAAGAGCTAACGCAAACGAGAAAATGCAACGTCGTCGATCCCTTCGCGTTCGCTCCAGCTGGGCAAATAAACTTTCATTTTTATCGTTTCGCTCGCCACCCACCGTCTGGTCTGGTACGAACTGGCGCTGGCACAACACAACATTGCACTGGTAGAACCGCTTTCTCTGGGATGCATCCAGGGGTGCTCTGATCCTCGCTCCTCGCTACATCATTAGGGATTCGGGTGAAGTAGTCGCTCATTCACGATGAGGCTTCGAACAACTTCAGCTCGCAAGGAGACAGGACGAGAACGAGAGGTCCTTGATACTAGCCTCCTCTTCCCTCTCGTTTGCTGTGAAAGACGTTGCAAGACGTCACCGGAGACACTCTAGTGCCGGCCGTGAGCACACAAACACATCCGAAGCTTTGCGATGGCGCGCTAGTGCTGAGGCAGTAAAACCGTCAAGTGATGGCCAAATTTCTCACCAAATAGGATGGAATTTCAAACGAGCAACAGCAGCAAGGACTGGGCAACGGGGAACAAGGGAGACTAGGGAGGCGAGGCTGACTGCTTGGCTCGACGTTACTATGCAGCTGTGCAGGGCCGACGAACTTACTGGCGCGTCGACCGAGAAGCGGCTAACGAAATACTTCAACATTGTAAGGACAGTGCCGCTATCTCAAGGACAACCCCGTGGAGCGTACTGCATTGGCGTCGATGGAGTACACCGCCTTCTTCGCCGCATATCGTTGCACTACTGTACGTCTTGAGCTTGGTGTTGGTCTTGGATTTTAGCCCACAACCCAACCCAATTCCTTGTTTGATGCCGTAGCACAGTAGGCTATGGGATTTTGGATGCGACAAACTGTTCACACACACAAACACACACAGAGCCAGCGATTGAGGTCACTTTGCTGGAAAATGGAAAGGAAATAGCTAAAGCGTGTATGTGTGTGGCTCCGGATGCTTATGGATGAGTAATTGAATTCTTCTTCAGCCAAAGTAATGGCGAACACACACATTACGACGATGGCTGAAAGGAGGCAACCCTGCTTGTTTGGAAGTAGCTTGCGACATCCGGGGCAAAACATGGACGTGTCAGACGCATCCATAATGTCAATCGATGTTCGCTTGCCGAGACCATCCAAGCAAGCTCTGTGCCAAAAGTTTGCTTCTTCCCGTTCCATTCCACACAGTTCCTTATTGGCATTGCGAGAGACACCCATTAGGTGTAATGAACATAAGCGAGGGAGGAGGAAATGGAATGTAAAAAAAAAATACTAGCGAACGAGTCGTCCACCAACGTTATTCGCATCATGCTCCTCTGGTCTTGGTCTGGTGTGGTGTGGTATGGTGTAGAGTTTATGTTTGTCCATTAGTCTTACTTATCAGCTTGTTCGTCGGTCGTCATCTAGCAAACTGTGGAACGCATTTCCTCTCCCTCTCTTTCTTTCGTTTCCCAGCAGCCAGGGCTTGAGGTGGGTCGGCGATGAAACTTGCAACCATGCAGACCTGCACCAACTGCAACGCCAACAAACACACGCACACGGAAACGATGCAAACACATTCGGAACACTCGACGATGCTGCAGTGCTCAGTGCTCAGTGCTGTGTACGCGGTTGCAAACGGGTACAAAGTTTTATGAGGAGTGCGAGCTCCTGCCGTCCTCACGACCCGGGAGATGAAATTTACAAAAAAGGGAAAATGAGCAAAATGGAATCAAGAAGGACGAGCAAATCATGAGCAACCTCATGGGGGGAGCCCAGTTTTGGGTCTGGGCGTTGCAGACGTGCAGCTTCTTGCAGCCATTGCGTGCCGATGTTTATGAGTTTAATTTTCTTCATTTTGTTTAATTTGGCGTAGCTAAATTGCTCCACTGACCCCGGCTGCTGCCACGGTGTTTGAGCAGCGTCTTTCCGCTTATTTGGGTGTTATTAACCGGGGTTCACTCTTGTTTTGCTTGTGTTTAAGATGCCACGGAGGATATCCCTGGCCTTCTCGTTCGTTTTCTGAACGCTAGATTCATTAAACCCAACCCAGTTATGCAGCATTTAGATGGATGTTTTTGTTGCGAAGAATGCAATTTCGCGGTGGGGGAAAAAAAATCTGACAAAATGTTGCCCTCGTAACTGCAGCGCTCATTTAAAGTTCAGCATTAGCCAGTTAATTTGTTATCTGATGAAAGTCTTTGGAAAACCTTTCGCTCAACGAAGTTACGATAATGGTCTGTCGTCTTCTGACTGTTGATTTTCTTTTTAAAGGATTTTACTCAGCTAAAGCTGAAAGATTTACCTCAATAGACTTTGTTCCCAAGTTACTGAACTGTGGAGACGAACGTCGAAATGGTAAACATTCAGGTGCAATTCCGGAGTGATAAGAAATTCCAGTAACGAAACCACAACGATCCTCGTTTCTCACTGTCGCAGCGATACCCTAGGGTTTTGGGTTTTTTTTTGTTATTCCCGTTCTTTCATCAGCTTTTATAGAAATGAAAACTCTCCGTGCTGTGCGGACCACGGAATTGATCCGCTGAACGCGGGACGGGTGACGAACCATTTTTCATCGACGCACCACCACCTTTCCGATTCCGAATTCGCCGTCGCGCAGAAAGTCAGACATTGACAAACGTTTGCTGCCAGCGAATTCGCGGCTTCGCGCAATTGCAGTAATCCCACCCCCGGGGGACCCACCCCCCGGGACAAACCCCGTCAAATGGTTGACGACTACTGATTGGAAGAGGGGGTGGAAGAGTGGAAGTGGAAAGCAATTTTTTTTTCGGCCAAAAGAAAATCTTTCTTTTCCACTGTATCTCTGTGTACGCGTAATGGATGGAGCTACTCTATTTCGTTTGGCTTTTCGTCGGTTTTTTGCCGTTACCTCACTTCTCGCGGTACCATTCGTCGTACCAGTGAATGTGTAGGAAAATGGAAACCCATCAATTGAGCCAGATAGAGTGTGTGTGTGTGTGTGTGTGTGTGTGTGCTGCTGTAGTGTGAACCAACCGAGCCCAAGCTTTGATGGAGAAGCTGTAAAGCTTTTCGGTGGAAAAACTTGAAATGGCACTCGTGATAGATCATGGGTTCCATTATGGTTGACGGAGTGTTTTCAGCAATCAATGCTAGTTTTGCTCGCCAACAAAAACATTGGTTTCTACCTATGAAAGCAGGAGCTCATTTCATTCCATTAATTTAATGTAACTTCAACCCCTAGTAGTGCTGCTTCCATAGAAATTTTCCATTTGCTTCGAGGAAACAATCGATGCTACGCGCGCGAACTCATACAATGAGGTTTGCAGAAAATTCCAAATAACTCCTGACTGCTTACGCTCCTTCTCTTCATTGTTGGCACTCCTGGCGCGCCACAAAGACAACAACAAGCGCGATCGCTGCAGCCGGTAATGGACGGTTCGGTGTTTGTTAATTACATGCAAATTCCACCATGATCAAATTATGTGCTGACCACCAACGGGCTGTAAGGCTGCACCCCGGAAAACCACCATTACAACCGTGACCGTGACACATGGCTGGACAGAGCAATTAAAGCATTGCTCTTCCTTATAATTAGTCGCATTATAATTGGATCATTATACTTCTTCATACTTTAATTAGCGTTCATCAAACAAACGGCACAATATCCTTGGGCGCAACGGAACGCCGACGAACGCATCGCCTCCGTCGGCGAGAAAGGGTTCTTTGTGCTCCTGGCGATTTTTCTCCACGGGAAAGAAGGCATTAGAACTCGGTTAATTATACCGAACCCGGGAGGAAGAAAAAAAAAACATCTTCGCCTTCCGTTCGCCGGGAAAAAGGAAAGATGAATTTTTACACAGTTTTTTCTCTCTCTCACACACTCACTGCCTACTTCACTTGCGCACGGAAACCATCTCTTGGCTCTGTGTAGGCACAAATTAACGCCAAACAGCAGCAGACGGTACTCGGTTGTCCCTGGCCATGTCCTAAATCAACAAGTACTACAAACCCAAACGAGTGACAAGCGCCTGTGACAGCAGCACCGGCACCGGTCGCTTTCGATGATGATGATGATGGAGGGAGCGTCAGTGGCGAAATAAATGCGTTGGATGCGTACTCTGTGTTTACACCGTGGGTAAGGGACCATTATCCCCTTCACTGCAATTTTCCCCGGTGTTGTTGGTGATTGTATGGGTTCCACTGTAATTATCAGGAAAATGGAGCACCATATCGTTCGAGAAATCTGCTTGCAATGTAGTGTTGTTGCGTGGTGTTGTGAGTGTTTTAGTAAAATTGCTTCGAATGAATTAGTTTACCTTTGCGTGCCCTGGTGTGTGTGTGTAATACGTTTATAGGTCAATTACAGTGCTCCATAATTGTGTTTTTCTTTCTGGGAAGTCAATGTCCCGGAAGCAAA
Source organism: Anopheles darlingi (assembly GCF_943734745.1). Taxonomy (NCBI): domain Eukaryota; kingdom Metazoa; phylum Arthropoda; class Insecta; order Diptera; family Culicidae; genus Anopheles; species Anopheles darlingi. The sequence continues at coordinate 13,781,741 of NC_064875.1, forward strand.
GGTAATGCTTCGCACAGTGGTATCGTTCCCAGGGAATACTCTACTATGATGCATATCGAGAACCAGAAGAGCAGATGCCACGATCCTTCAGAACACGGTCACGATAGTTTAGAAAGAAATTATTTTATTCTAGAGACCCCCCCCAGCCCATTCATCGCACGCCTCGGTGGCCTTATCACCTTAGCCCCAGAACGGCTTCTTGTGTTCCTTCTTCAGGAGCACGGTGAACGGAACGGGCTTCTCGATGTACACTGGCTCTTTCACGTACACTGTGTAGGGCTTATCGACATGAACTGCGTATGGTTTCGGGACCTCGATGTACTCCTTCTGATAGACTGGCACTTCGACGGGAACCTTCACTTCCACCGGATACGGACGATCCACATGGACTGGATACTTCGTCTCCACGTACACCGGGTACTTCTTCTCCACGACGACTGGAACCTTGCGCTCGACCTCCACCGGGTATGGGACCTTCACGTGCACCGGGACGTGCTTCTCTACCTCCACCGGGTACGGAACGGGAACCTTCTTCGTGATGATTTCCTTCTTCACTTCCTTCTCCGCGTAATGCTCGGTGTCGTAGTCGCTCGGCGAGTAGTACTCCTGCTGGGCGGAGGACTGTTGCGGGTAATCGTGGTAGCTTTCATAGGACTGCTGCTGTTCCGAGCCCTCCTGCTCCTCCCACAGACCATGCTCTTTCTCCTTGTTTGTCTCATCGATGGGATGCGCTACGGCCAAGGCCAGCACCATTGAGAACACGATGAACGCCTGTCAAGAAGAAAAAAAAAACACGCAGGTCGCAGGAGGCATTGATTTACGGTGCTTCCTGGTTCCTGGGGCTACTCTCCGTACTTACCTTCATGTTTGCCTGTTGTGCCTAGTGGTGTCTATCGTCGACGTACTGCTGCAGTGAACGATCACAACCGAATGATACTGCTCCAGAGGTCGTCGAGGGGCTTTTATACTTATACCTGGCCGGCCTACCTCATCACTCTCCTCGTTTATTGTCCCGTCTGTTTTTTTTTTACGATCACTGATCATTCAATCGCCGAACGTTGCCACAGTTACGAGGGTGTGGAAGAGAAAGATCATCTTCTTCGTATCTCCGTGTTTGCAACGGAGTGTAAACCTTTTTCAAACGTCGATTCGCGAAAAAGTCATCCAACCGAAACACTCGCATTAGAAATGGGTTTTCAGCGCACAACGCTCAGCGCTTCAAAGCGATTCGGGCAGTGTCTGTGTTGTCTCTGCCAAATTTTCCTTATTAATAAATATGACCAATAAATATGGCGCATCTATCGTTGCTATGTGCGACCATTGCAAGTACTAAATCAGTCGCTACCATGACTTTACTTTTGATTTTGACCAACTTAAATAGCTGTAATTCGCTTGCCCTCAAACAAATCTCTACAACATTTCTCTAATCACATACTCCATATTGCTTTTACTTTTCTTTGCAGGCTGGCGCTATCTGGTGCTTTCCATGCTGCTCGTCGCGACGGCAATGCTCTGCAAGGAGCAAGGCATCACCATCACCGGCGTGTGCGCCATCTACGAGATCTTCGTCGCACAGAAGGTAGGCGCATACCACATATCGTATCTCGCTTTAAAATCCACGGGATCCAAGCTACTTTCCTTCCCTTTCTTCTGCCAACCTCCGCTACAAGTGCAACTTGCCGAATACTTTCGGCCATACATTCCAACGCGGGGCCCGCCCCGCGGCCCGCATTTCTTTGCAACTATATCGGGTCAGGGAAAGAATTTTCGGCAAGATATTTGGACTCTCTGGCGGAGTGCTCCGGAGTGCTCAGGAGTTTACGGACCAGCAGCCCATCGACCAGCTCGCCGATGAGGAAGACGCTAGCGCCCGAGAGTGTATGAAGTGAAATGATGAAGTGATTCATGGCCATCGTTTCGACCCCGGATTTCGGTCAACGATGACGTAACAGACTGCTGGTGTGTGTGTGCGCGCGTCTGTTGTCTGATTCGCCTGAACGGTGATCTTGAAAAATCTTCTTCCTTCTCTCGTGCTATCCAATTTCCCAAAACGAAGTTCCCGTTTTTGGACAGAATGTTCACCTGCTGTATGGCGACTCGGACCGGAACCACCGGCCAAACATATCTGGATCGTAGATCTCGAAAAGTTCTCAAGTTTTCCACCTAAATTCACCATAACGGTTCACTCCCGAGCAGACGAGCAGTTTTGGATCAAAGCAGCCCAGTTTTGCTGTGCCAGTAGCCGAGCTCCAGATGGTCCTCAGATTCACGTATCGCTCGTATATAGTGTGCTGTTTTTGGTGGGGCCCGGTACGAGAAACAAATACAAAATAATTCCAACAATTTGGGTCAATTTTCCGCATTCGCAACCCTCGTTCACACACACACGCGGACACACGGACACATTGTTCGAGCGTAGGGCTAAAGCTGTGGCCAAGCGTCCGTGCAGCAGCGGTCAGACAAAACTGCAAAACATTTTCATTTTCTATCCCGCAGGGCTCGTCAGTTAGTGGCAGGCGGCCGGCACACACACGCACGATGTTAGAGAGACCTTCGCGTCGTTATGTTGTTGCCGGTTGTTTCCATCTTTTTCCTTCGCTCTCCCCCTCCCCTCGCCCCTACGCGCTACCTGGCATCGACAATCTGGGTGTCCGAACGCGCGGAGAAGCGAGCGCTGTGTTCAGCAAATTTGCCGAATTCTAAGCTGCGGGGTTTTTTTTCTCCCTCTGTGCTTTGTTTCGGTTTGGCGGCACCCTCCACCACCGCTGCCCGGTGATTGGTTGGGGTCCCTCCTGTCCAAAAAAAAAGCAAAAAAAGGGTCGAATAAAAATGTGCTCGCCAATGGAATGTTAATCGCAATTTGCCGGAAAGTTTCGGTTAACCGGGGAACCGAACGAAAATCCTATCCCGCCGAAACCCACGGTACACGAGCAGGCATATTCCCGCATTTAGCCACCCCTCCCCGTCCAGGACCGGGGGGTTTTTTGGGGAAAATTTAGAGATTTGTTAAACTCCCGAAGGTTTTTGGAATGCCCAAGCCCGTGGCGTGGCTTCGATTGCGTCATTATTGTTTCAAATATATATTCACTAGCGTAGCGACGTGTTGCGGTGATACTGACATCAAATAACGTAAGCGCGGCCCGGTTCGGATTATGTTTCTATTATGTGGCATCCAGCAGGAAATGAGAAGGTTTTATTGGTAAATATCGAGAACTGAATTGGCTGAAACCCCTTGTTATACACCTAAACGTTATGCATAATATGCTGTCGGCTAAGTGGATGTGTGAACTCTTGCATACGACATACGACTACGATGCGAGATGCACTCAAATTATAAAGACACAGACCAGACCCTTTTTGGGCAGACGAATCATCATACGAGAGGCTTCGGTTTGTTTTGAATGCACTTTGCTATCTATCGTAGTGCTGGTGCCGGTGCATTAGTGGACTGGAGCCGAAAGTGTTTAAAAAGTAGCATCACTTAGCCCTAGAACAAACGAGCGAACACCAAATTGCATCGACACTGATGGTGCTGCCGTACGCGATATCCACTCTTGAGCCATCAGCCAGCGCCATCAAAAGGTCCTTAGAAAGAGGATACGCGGCTCGCTGGTGCGTGGTGAGAAGACTGCAACTCCGGTTGCTCGTGATTCCAAGGCTCCATTTGTGCAGAGCATAAGCGAGATGAGATGCAGTAGCATCAGAGGAACGGGGGCAAGCATAGAAAAATAACCAACCAACCAACTCCCGGGATGCGCGCCACCGTTTGATGCGTTATCCAGACCACACTCCCGGCCCAGTGGTGGTGGTGGTGGTGGTGGTGGTTCACACAAAGCAACTACATCCGTCCCTGTTGATGTTCCGACGATGTTCCGACACATCACCGGCACCCAGCCAGCGTGGCCACGCTAACCCAAATGGATGGCAAACATGATGTTGTTTGCAGGGCAGAGAAAACACGCGAGTGAGAGAGAGTGATCCTCCAGCAGCAGCAGCAGCAGCAGCACTGTGCTGTATCTGTCTGTCCGTTAGTGCCAGAGAGGGTGGTAATGGACGACGGCGGCGGTGGTGGCGGCGTAATCATGCTAGCAAACGGATACTGAGGATGATATGCCATCCTTTTCGAGCCCCTTTGCTTCACGGCGACCGGTGCCGTCTCGTCCACTGCTTGTTGCTTTTTACTGCTAGCTCTGGCTGGATAGCTTGGATGATCGCGCACATGCTCGCGAGCAACATATCCGGCTACGAGATTCTTTCGCACGCCCTCGTGGTAGAGGCGCTTCAAGGGCGAAGGGAGGCGGTAAGGGATCAGGCGATGATATGATTGAGCGTGCAGTTGAAAGTATCATTTCAAACGAGAGCAGGCGCGCGCGCTGGTTTCTGTTGCAATCTGCCCATGTGCTGCATCCGGAACTGCACCGTCTGACACACTGGCATCGGACATCGGTTTCTCGGTCAACTTTGTACGTGCTTCTGACCGCGACCGCGATCATGCTTCTTCTATGTGGTGATGGTAACAGCTTGCTTCGAGGGGTCGTTGGTGTTTTCTTCGAATACGGATGGAAAATGGTGGCTGGCTGGTTTTTTTCAGTTGTTTTTCGAGGAAAACCGTGTAAACCGTGCCGCTGTACAAACGATATGAGAAGTAATTCACATCAATCCTGGAAGTGATGGTAAATTGTAGATTGGGTTGGGAGAAATTTATTTATTTTCAAATCAAATGTCAACAAACTCAAAGGCTACTTGATTCTTTTTAGCATATATAAGAACGGGCGTGCCGTAAGTTTAAGGCTACTAGATTACTTCAACTAAAAGATAGAGCGCAACAATATGTACAGCAGAACAGAGTCTGGACTGCATTGCGACATGAAGAAAGGGAAAAAGGAAATGTCGATTATAGGCGTATAATAGAGCGATAAAGAGTGAGTAGCGACTAACAAGAAATGATTTCTTCTTTGAATTGAACGATAATATGCTTCTGTATAACTGAATAACATGCGACGTTATTTAAAAAAAATGAATCTATTGAATAGTAATTTGTTAAGAATTAAGTTTTTGATTAAAGGACATGCGTATGCCAGTCGTCCCTTATCAAGGAAGACAAGAAATCCAGCATCATCGTACATACAACCTGCCTGTCTGTCATCTGTACAATCGTAATAAATCAAAGGCAAACCAAACCAGATACCCACTTCGTCATCAACAGTGCTCCTGAAATCACACCTAAGCCGGATTTGTATTCTATTTCCTCCAACACAACCCTAAACCCTAAAGCATTGCCCGAAGACATGCAGGTACGACAACTGCTGGCAACGTCTAGAAATCAAGTGTCAAACGCTGTGCTCTGCTCGTGTTCAATGGAAACAAGCAAAGTTAATTATATTTTATGCCTTCCCAGGCCTCCGTCCTCCAACCTCTCAGGCTAATCCTGCAATCTGAAGCTACGGAGCAGGTTTTATAAGAAAAGCCACTTTTCGCCCCCTGCCCTCCAACACCATCCCACTGTTGCACTATCCTGCATCCCTATCTTGTGCCTACGAATGTCGAGATCTTATTGAAATTTCTAGCACTTGATTTTCTCCGGAGGGCTCATGTTCCGAGCTGCCACCCCGCCCCCGCCCCCCCGGGGGGGGGGGGGGGGGGTAATGAAATATCGATGTTTTCATAATTCAATTCATCTTTCCTCTTTGAAACGGAACGGAAGCACCGGCCGACCGGCGGTGGTGCGGTGACACTCGACAAGCATTCATTGGTATTACCGAAGCACCGGAGTGGTGAGGAGCGACCGGAGAGTCGTCGGTCGACTGTTTGTCCGTCTTTTTTTTAAGCTGCAACCTCGAGACGGATGCACAACGGATGCGGGACTCGTGTTCGGAATTAGTCTTGAGGCAAAGTATTGAGAGCACGATGTTCTGTCGGATTGAGATTGTGGCCATTTCGTGCGATGTTGGAAATTGAATCGACTTGCAGGAGCTTTAGAAGGAGGAGTTGGAATACCTGATGCAACGACCCCTGCCCCATCTACTGAGCATCTACCATCATTCGTCTCCGGGAATTTCCGTTTGTCGTTTGTATTACTCCTTCCCTGCCACTGCCCTTCCGCTGGCGAACTTCGGTGTTCGTCTCGCGTCCCGGTGGGAGCAAAATTTATGAACGAACATGACATGAAGACAAGCAACGCAGATTTAAAAGTTCGTTCTTCTGCAGCTCAGACCCCTTTCGTGTGGTTCAGGTTGAAAGCAGCGCTGTGAAAAAGGAACGTTGCTCCAAGAAACGACAACGAGAACCTCACGACATGACTTATCACCATACCCTGCCCGTTGCCGACGAACACGAATTGCGTGCCCTGCTGCTGCCGAGCACAGAAGAAGTTTAGGGTTGTATTTCACATTTTTACTCCTTCCTTCCCGTACGCTTTGTTGTATGCAGCGTGGTGTGGTGCGAAAGTTTACAATCCTCACAGTTGCATCCTCTCGCACTCGGACGCGCACTACAAATGGCACTCTACTTGCAGCAACGGTAGCCAGTACTGTGGTGTGATATATATATCCTTGCGAAGGGCATAGGAACGACATGCTCTAGTGAACTGTCAACGGAGGAGGGGTCGTCAAGACATGACGACCGAGTCACGCAAAAGCTGACGACACGTTTTCCAACTTCTTCTACCGGTCGACGATGGCGACGATCTCCGTCTGTCTGTCTTCAGGTGATGCTCTCAAGCTGAGAGGGATTTACACGTGGTGCTGGCCTTGTTGATGGTGGCCATTCCGAGCATCGTTGTCGTTGATTTTTAATCCGGTTGTCTTACACAAAGCACAACCCGCGTTTTTTTTTTGTTTTTTGCTTGGACAATAGCCTGCCATCAGCGGAGAAGTTGTTTCCGCTTTCCTGGCACAAAAGCGAAAAAAAATCACGCCTTTATTGTTGTCCTTTGACAACGAAGCAGGCTGTGCAGTTGATGAGCGTTGTGTCATTTCGTCGGGATTTTCGAGTGATGCAGGTTTTTTGGGATTTTCCGTTACGGGTTGTTGAAATGAAATGTTGAAGCAGAGCCTTTTGTAAACTTTTAATTAAAGGTCAGTTATTATAATATTACAGGCAAAAATACTGTTTTCGAAAAATTATGTAACGTTTATTAGTAACTATTAGAAGAAATTATGCAACGACCACTAGAATGCAATTATTTATTACACAACGGCTACAGCTATCTGTAACAGTCTTAACGA
>NC_064875.1:13793966-13828966 GCF_943734745.1 Anopheles darlingi
GGAAAATTCGCGTGAAAGGGTGAACATAATGTATTTTTAAAACACACTTTTCACTCAGCCCCCACCCGGCCTTGCCACGCCTTGCCACGCCTTGCCGCGGCTTAAATGAAATTTTGTAATCTTTCGGGCACGCAAACAGCAGCGCACGCCCGGGAAAAAAACCCGAAGAGGGATGATGCGAAACAGAATAAAAGAAGAAGAGCAACAACAAAAAAGGCAACGAGAAGGCGAAGAAAAGAAAACATTTGTTACCGGTCCCATTTGCGCATGAAGGAGGGGCATCACCTCCCTTCACCCACTCCGTCAAAATCTCCATTTTTCGGGACTTTCTTTTCACGAAGAAAGGGAATGAGTCAAAGGACGACCAAGGTAAAGGGGGACGGTTGGCCATGGCCACAGGAAAATCCATTATTATCCCTTTTTCCTTCGAGCTCACCTCCTGCCTTTATCCGCTACGTTTTCCTTCGTTTCGCCCCGAAGGATTGACGGAAGGACGAAGGATCCATCCGTTCGTTGATCCTTCTTTTACCTCTTTTTCTTTTGCATTCTCTTTCAAAGAAAAAGTACACAATGGCACTACCTCCGCTGGTGGTGGTGGTGGCATCCCTTGGTTTTTTTTTGTTTCTTATCCGCGGTTTCTATCCGCGTTCGCAACGATCGCACTTTCTGGGCGTGCACCTTCTGGTGGGGCTGGTGGGGAAATCAATTAATTTGCGAAAAAGAAAGTGCCGGGAATCGGTGCTGGAAAATGTTTCCGTTCGATGGCGGTGTGTGAAGTCTGTCGTTAATTACTCCGGGAAAAGTCTCGAAAAAGTGGAAAAAGTGGGAGTCCCTTGGGGCCTCTTAACTTTAACCTGGCTTCTCTTTCTTTTTTTGTTGCTGCTTCCCTTCCCTAAGACTCGACTGCACATGGCTTGTGCTTTGTGCTGTGAAAAGCCCTTTTTTCCACCGTAGCAGCAGCAGCAGCAGCATCCGGAAAAGGGGATGAAAAGGTATTGATTTCTGGACACAACCCGACCACCCGCGGTGGCATGGTCTGCGGACGGTGCGGACACACTTTACAATGGATGAATGATTTCGCGGGGGGAAAGGGAATTCGATCTTCAAACGACCGCGGTAGTGCGGCGGAATGGTTCCCCTCCCCACGGGATATCATTCAAAGTAAGAGCTCCAAGCATCCCGCCGTGCTTGCGAGCAAACGCAAAAAGAAACGGATCTTATGAAATTGATTCTTTATGGGAATATTTCAATTTTATGCTGCTGCGACTCCTCCGCCGAGCGGCCATTCAACGAGCCGTAAGAAGGGAAAGGGGAGGAGGGAGCGTGCCCCGTTGTGCCGAAATGCCAAGCATGTATCCTCGCATAGCTCGCACTCCGCACATTGAAGAGTCAATAAATGCGAACCGAGCGGTCTCAGGGCCCAAGGACCACCCTGGGAGCCGGATTTTCGAGCCCCCGGTTCGAGGCTCGGCTGACTGGAGCGCACCGTCATCCTCACTCGTGTAGCGCAATCCCTCCTCCCTGCTGTGCGAGGAGGTCCTTTCGCCCCTTAGGGAGCCAGAAAGCCATTTCTGGGAGGAAGCAAAAGGGCTTTGCATTTTGCCTTCGACCTCTTGTGATGCTTTCTTCGCTTTCGCGTTGTGGGTTTGTGTCCCTACCGGAGGGCTTTCCATTGTTTTCCTTTGGTCGACCAACCGAACCGAACCGAACCGAACTGAACCGGATCGTGGTTCTGGTTTTGTGGGCAAAATGCTGGAATCGATTAACTCTAGCGTTGCACGCACTGCGACTCGACGGTTCCAACCGAAAAAAAACGACTGTCGATCGATCCGATTCCGATCCAAACCAATGCACTACGGGGAACCCATTGGAAGCAACCTGCGGTGCGGTGTAATACAGCAGCCGCCAAGCCCCTGCGGCCAACCGTTGGGCTACATGGCGAATAATAAATGAATATTATCCTTCGAACATTAGCGTTCGGTTGTACCCAGTTAGGTTGCAGAGAGCGGCTAACGAGCGCCGAGGGAATGCTGTTGCCACATTCACTCTCAGGTTTTGAGGAAATCGTGGAAAGTGTGTGAGGGAGCGAAAGGAGGAGTTGCTGAAGAAATTCTTTCCATCATTTTTCGATTAACCATTTCTACTGCTCCGGCTGCTGCTGCTGCTTGTTGGATCGAAAGCAAATAGTCTTCGGCGGGCACAGGATATTGCATCGAAGCTTTGTGTTCCGAGCAAACTTGTTTAATATATTCTCAACTCACGAAGGCAAAGAAAGAGGGCATCCTCTTCCTCTCTCTCACTCTCTCTCTCTCTCTATCAGCTTCGAACATTGTATGTAATATTCCCAGAAACTAGCAGCTTCCTGTTGGTTCAGAAAACGATATTGATTGAAATGGTTGCATAACATCGGGCTTCATGTTGCAGGCTGCTTCCGGTGCTGCTATGCCTCACTGGTGTGCTTTAGAATCAAAAGCTTTAGTTCTAAAAGTTAGTGTATTCATTAGCAAACTTTTATCGAACAATTCGCCCTATTCTAGGATGCTCTCGACTGACTCACTCACATTGCTGACCTTCATTCGAACCTACAACCACTTTAGTTTACGATGAAACAATAAAGAGAGCTTGTGCTGAATACGATTACCTCTGCCCCAAGTCTACCGTCTTGTGCATTTGCTGTGCGCTTTACGATTGTTCTGTGAACAACGTCGAAAGCAATAAAGCCATTCGAGGTCAGTGGTAATGTTGCGATAAATAATATTGAATTTATCACTGTCGCTTCAAATTTCCAATTCCCTGCTCGGTACAGTCGGTAGTCGGTGTCCTCCAGTCGAGCTCGTATGCTGCAGCTTGTAACGAGGAATAACGTTGGACATAGGATCGGAGATGTAAGCCAAAGCTTCTTTTGCGTCATCCGGATGGAGCGTGTGCGCACAGAATAAGCACACGAATAAACAATGCCCCCTCTCCCCTTTTCGATGCTGTGAACATGTTCCAGCGAACGTGCTGCTGTTCCCGGTGCTCACGTGGCTAAACCCTAAGGAAGAAACGTGAACCATCGTCGTACACGTACGCCCCGTGTGTACCCGAACTATTGAACTACTTATCGATACTTTTCCGATCGTTGCAGTTTTACTGTTTTGGTTCCGCGGTTTATAGGGGTTTGAGGAAATGTAATCTATACATTACACGTACATGAGTGGTTAAAAATTATACAAATAATGTGCTATTTAAGTTTTACAGAAACCATTTTGATGAAGGCAATACAACATTGTTCCCTTACAATTTATCTCAGATACTCAGAAAAGGGAGTTTTCTAATATTTATCGAACATTCCCTACTGCTGCCGGTATTTCAAAATACCGTTCTCGAACGGATGCCTGTTTCGCTTTCATCCTTTGTCGGAAATGTAAGCTTTCTTCCGGGAATCTCTACTGCTTGAACTTGCACAGAGCATTGCATCGTATGCACGCCCGAGCTCTCGGGTCCCATGTTCCCGTTCGATCGATCGGCAAACAAACCGCAAGGATAACTTACTTCCAGTTCATGCTTGCCTTGCGTCTGCGGTTCGTCCTCTCAGCACTTGAACGATTTTCTTTGGTTGCTACGAATCATCAACACCAACACACACACACACACACTAGTGCATCCGATATGCCCGATGAATCAAACGCAGCAGTGTGCCATGCCATGGTGATGGAGGCGCCTGGTAGCTGTCGATGTCGAACAGTCTTACCAGCCGGGTAGCTTCTCCCACTGCCAAGGAGCATTTTCGGTGACACTTAACCTTTGATTATTTTAGCCTTAGACTGTGCCAATGATTCCCGCGAACTCTGATCTTCCTTTGTCTCTCTCTCTGCGTACTTCGTTGTTCGGTCCGAAGCAAGCGCCTTGGATGGTTAATCCAAGCGAATGATCCCATTCTTGGCCAAGCCAAGCCAGCAACAACGGACGCAACCAGCTGCCAAGTAGTAGTTGGGGGTAAAATAAATGCCAAAACAAAAGCAAACCCCTACTAGCAAGCTAGCCCATGCCGATGCTCTGGTCTGGTCGGAAGGATGACGTGCGTCTCCCAAGTGGTTCTGAGCTTCACTCAGAAGGTCCGGGTGCGTTCAGGGTTAAAACAAAGAAAACAACGCCAACCCCAACTGAGGACCCGACACGTTCTTACGATGCAAATCCTGCCGATAGTGGGCCCCTAAGATAACCCACTGCTGAAGGCGGTCCCAGACTCTCCACTTCTCTCTCCCTTTCTCTCTTGCGCGCGCATATTTCATTCCAAAACGAAAGGACAACCACCCAGGCACGTGCTGCGAACGGAGCATATGGAGGCATAATGTTGTGTACATTTCCGCCGACGATCTTTGCGAACGCACCCGGTGCTTGGTCACGTTGGTCACCGGACGGTTCCCGTCTCGAGGAAGGTGGCGAGGGGGAGGAAGTGTCTTAACTAGCTACAGGCAATGGATGTATTACAATGGTTTTGTTTAGCCGACGTAACGTCGCTTGCGCTCGGCTAACATTGTGAGCGTACGTACGGAAATTGTGAGGCATGTTTTCCTTGGTTCCTTGTGTGTTTCCGAGAAATGATTTAAATAGCTGCCGGTTCCAGCTCTAGTGCTTCAAGCTGGGGCTGCTCGACTACTTGCGCTGCTTCTTTTGACTAAAGGCGTTTTCATATTTTGATGTTTTCCATTTCTAGCTTGAAGCTTAAGCTGAAGCTTCTAGCTTGAAGCTGAATATTTTTAGTTTTGTTTTTGTGTTTTAAGTGTTTTTATAATTATTTCATTTTTATTAAGGAACCTATGTTGCACCTTCTTATACCTTCTGTTACTGGAGTTAAAGTAAAGTTGAAAGTTTTAAATTAATATTTTCACTACCTGGATCATGAACTCAAACCAATTTTATTTAAACAAAGGTTTGGTTTAAAGGAGAGGCTTTGAGTGCAAGCTCAATGTGGGCCGCAAAGGATTAGCTCTTAGCTTAGATCCTTGAATCCACTCTCAAGCATCGCTGCAGCAGCACGCATTCCTGCACGATTCCAATCAGCACCGAGCAGCTACTGCACCGAGCTATCGTTATCTGCACTCCAGCCGACGGACCGATTTAGCACAATTTAGTAGCTAAATTACAACCTCCCTTCCTTTTTATGAGCTTATGAGCCACCACGATGGTGGTGCTGGTGCTGCTGCTCAGCTTCCTGACATTAGAAGATATAGCTACCTGGCGCTGGCTTTATGTTCCAATCCGCATGTACCTAGCGCGCATTTAATAGATGGCGCCTGGTGGATGCTGGTAACCGAGCGCCAAGGTGACGCTCGCTACCTTTGACTGCCACGGCAAGAAACCACGTTCCCGGGTCCCGGGTCCCGGCGGAGCAAGAAATCTACGTAAACGCGCTGTAAAAACTTTCATCGAGTACACCCGGACACACTATCGTTCCGTTTCGTTGGCCGTGACCGTCTTCAGGGCCCAAACCCTACCGCGGCGCGTTTGGACTGGCTAAAGGCGGATCCATCTTTGCATACCTGAACGTCCAGGGGTGTCCAGAAGGGGCGTACTTTCTTCATCCCCGTACTGTAACGGCACCGTGGGGTGTTGGGAAAGTTGATATCGCGAGAAGCCATATGCAGGTCTCGTATTCCCCATTCCCCTCGACGTCACGATAAATTCAAACTTGTGCTCCCCTCCCCCTCCCCCGAACCTTGAGGGGGAAATCATTTTCGAGCTCGTGCGACTCACCTCTAAGGCTTGCAGTGGCTACCGACCATTGGTTCAAGCCATGGTGTTAAGAAGAGATTGTCTCTATTAGCTACACCACTGCCGCTACCATTGTGGGGCGCACAAAGAGTCCATTGTGGCCTTGGCAGGTGCGTGCATAGAAGAAGTACGTATTCCTTAGCTTAACCGCTCGGGGTTCAGAAGTTTTCAAGCATTTCCAAAGTCATGCCCCGCGTGAAACTACACGCCAGGCCAGGACTTTAATGCAACCGTTTTCTTTTTATATTTTTCTTGGTTCATCCTTCGATTCATGAAGCTCGCGCTTTCACCTTGGCTGAAGCAATACATATCCTCCGGGAGACATTGTAAGCTAACTTTCGCCAAGTGTCATCGTTCGAGGTTGAAAAGGGTTTTATAGTGGGAAGATAGATGGTGGCGTGCTGCAACGTTCCACGTTCCTCCAGACCATAGTCTCGCGTAAAACTTTCTCCTTTATGCCGTTGCATTTAGAAGCGCGATACGTCTCGCGTGTAGCATATGTATTATATAAGTTAGTATGACGTTAGTATATAAGCCATGAAATGGATTTAAAAATCGAACAACCTTTAATTATATACGAACCGCTTTGCCACATCAAATGATTCAGAGCAATTAGCTCGATAACATTTTAATATTTTAACATTTCCTTTTTCATTAACTAAGTAGTTCCCGCTTTTATAAACATCACGGTGCGCCCTTGCATATTTAAGCTGCAATTTTCAAACCAATCTCGTTCAATAACACTGGTCCAGTGAATTACTTCAAACGCCAATCGTATGACACGTTTTAATTTACAAAAATCAAAACACTGCCTGCTCTGTTTACGGTGCTGTTATTGCGACATTCGTGATTGCCTCTCTCCATTCACATTGCTATGGTCAACAGTGTTTTCTCTCTCTTATTTCGTACGTACGTATCTGCCTTTTTTGCTTATCTGCTTGTTTGCTTTCCATTCGAAACGCTGTACCGGCCATACGCACACACCGGACATAATTACCAATCGTTTCCGATCGAATTTTCCGAATCGCAGGGAAGCAGGGAAAACGCAAAACGTAAGCAAACGAACGGAGGGACGGGGGGTTCATTTCGATTTTCGTGGCCAGCCGTTTGGGCTTCCCGTTTGGTCGGTGTATGCCGATCCGCTGCAAGATTAATGAATGCGCTGGAAACAATAAATATTTTCACGCGTTAGCACATTCACAGTGCTCACAGTGCTTAATGGTTTCCATCGGTCGGTTTTATTCCTGGATGACTTCGTACCACATGCTCTGGTCACTTCACGGGCGCCATGAATGTTCGTTGAATTCGATCTAATGTTTCGCTTTAGGGGCAGTAGACAGTGGAAGCTGAAAGGATGTGATTCATATTCATGCACTCATTTAACACAAACTGATGGTCTGTGTATACCAAGGCATCCTTAACGGTAATCGCTAACTCTGGAAAATGATCATAATTTAAATAAAAAAAGTCCGAAAGCAAAAAAATCATTCCATATTTTGTTAACTTCAAACCGTTACCGGATGCACTTTTGAGTATCATTCTCCACCATCAAAGCCATCTCGAGTTGCATTGTGATTATCACACAGTTGATTAAGCTACGGTATGGTGTTACAGAAAACCCCTCGCTCTGAGTATCAGGCGGTTTCAACATTAACGAAAGCTTTACGAGCTGTGAGCGAGCTTCAGCATCTGATCCGGTATTACACAGTTCCATACGGTACATCCATCTACCGGATCCAGTCGCGCATAATGTGCCGCTCTCTCCAGCAGCGGTCGGCACCGCGGAACCGTGCAGGGTGTACCGGTGGCCGGATGGTGGATGGTACTGATGGCGGTTCCTGGTGTTGGTTCTGGTGGGGATGCACGGTTTTGGTGTTTCACGTTTTCCCCATCGCTGGCGCTGCCGACAAACTTTCCGTGGCACCGCGGCGGCGGTGAACATAAATCAAAATGTAATGAATTTTTAACAAACTTTTCACCATCGTCGTCGTCGTCGTCGTCGTTGTCGTCGTTGTTGCTGCCATGCCACGAGTGCTACCAAATCCGACCGCATCGCCTATCGAGAGTTACTGTGCGAGTGTGTGCGAGTGTGTGTGTAAGCAGAGCGTGGCGGAAACTCAACTTTTGCAAGTAAACCGTACAACGGTGGTGACAACGCGTCAAAAGGTACCGTGGCAAAAATCCGGCAACAGGAAGACCGGGGAGGGGAAACAGAGGAAGAAAAGCGGAACCCACGAGTAATTACATGTGTTTTCCACCCGCTATTCGCCCCTCTCCCAAGTAACACGCAGCCCAACAACCAACCGAAACCGCACCGTGACGCCTTCGCTTGTCACGATGCTCCACGTCAGCGAATGCGAATGACAGCTGCAGTGCACCTGCAGATCTGTTTGTATGTGTGTGTGTGCTTGCGTGTGTATGAAGGGAGGGAAAAGTTCTATTACCGCATCAAAGGGGTCGCATAAATTATGCACCACCTTGGGTTACAATCGGTTGACTAAAAATGTTTTTCAAAAAAAAATATGATCAGCATCCAGCATACAAAGCGAGAGATCATATTAAAACCTTTCCGTAGCCGTACGTAATTGAAACTAATGAACTCGCGTGACAGTTGCCCTGCTTTTAACTTTTGTTTTTTGGTTTTTCTGTTTTCGCTGTATATTTTGTCGCCGCCATTACGCTTACCATTCCACTCCGCAACTCGCTGTCGCAGCAGCACTCGGTGCGGGTGAGAGGGGTACATTTTAATCTATGATAAATGAAACGAGAGCGAAATTAATTTCTGGTACACTGGCAGTGATGGTGGCGGCGGCAGCGTCGGCGGCGAACACAATCGGTGCATATGATTAATGGTGCAGCACCAGTCATACCGACTGATTTTCGTGCCCCTATGCTGGCAGCATGCTGCTGTTGCTGTGTGTGTGTCTGCGTGTGTCCATGGTGGCGCATATTTGTGTCAATTAAAGGGAAGATTTATTTTGCCCCGGGTTACATGCAGCCCACTTCACCTGCCATTTACTGAAGCCGGAGCCGGAGTCGAGTGGAGTTGAGCTTTCCAGGTTGTCCATGTTGTTTTTTTTTTGTTCCTTAGCATCCTTTTCTCCCGTTGTGCCTTCCTGTCGGCCCCGCTGAATGATTGATAGGGCTTGTAATTTGACATCAGGTGCTGTCTGATTTTTCGCATTTTTTTTTCTCCTGCCACTCTGCCAACCGACGGTTGTTGGATCCGGTTCGTTCGGTCGATCATTATTAATCATAAATCTGTGATGCAATATGGAATGTAATTTATTATCATTGCCATCATCATGTTGGATCCTTCGGTTTGAAAGGCTCCAAATGATTGAAAGTAGTGGCCAGCATTAAAAGTGAACTGTAAAGAAATCAACAACGGATGCACACGTGTGTCCTGATTTCGGAGACTGCGCGAAAATTCTCACCAGAAACCATTGCCGAAATTCATACCTTCATCATTCACATCTACCTGGGATAGTATCGATCAAAACCGATATCATCTAGACGGTTTTAGTGCTCCGCTATGATTGCGCATGTTGTTAACATCCTAACAAACCACAACGCAAACCAAACCAAGACAGAGAAATCTGATTCCCCAGCAACACTCATGCCTGGTGTTCAAAGGTATTTAGTACGATTTAACATAGATGCTGCAGCTCGAGAATAGCATTCCTCAGCAATGGTATATCGTTCGTACGTCATGACTACCAGCACCTGGATGTTGGAACGCACGATTGCTTTCAAGTTTTGCAGCTTCCCGAAGCAGCTCCTCTTCTCAGTTTCCGTAAAATCACACGAAAAGGCTTCAGCATGCTCTAGAGCCTGGGTTTGTTTGCGCAATGTCTCGTATGACAGCACTGCATGAGCTCCATGAGCTGGTTAATGCATATCCAGGCCAATAAGAAGTTTGGTGAAGCAGCTCACAAAAGACGCTCGCACGCTCCTTTTATGCGCACACGGGAGCTCCAATGAACCTGCCAGAAGAATGCCATCCATTGTATAGGGTGTGCCCTTTATGGCGCCGGGAAGTGACGTACTCGGCAATGCTCAAATGAACAGCTCAGGTTGTCAGCCAGTCAACCCTTCAGCCGGCTTTCCGGCACACAGCACTTCACACAATTACTGTCGGTCGGTGTGGCCTAGTAACGCAGCCCTTTTCATAATATCCCACCTCGGTCACACATTGTATGTGGGCGAAATAATAGAAGCTCACAGATGAAGTTATGCATCAGCTATTGATGTACGCTCACCAGGAGATGGTATTATATTCGATGCTGCAATCGTACAAGTGCAAGGATGAAACTACTCAAAACACGTTACTCTGCTCGAAAGCAGCACCTTTTATCAAATCGAAACTGCTAATATCGTCATTACTTCGACTTCTTCCTTCGTGAAATGTCTGTACTGCTGAGTTGGGTAGATGGCCTATTCCTATCAGGATTAGGTTGTTAGCGGTGTAACGATTTATGTCAGTATCGGTAGCGCGTAAATGGCGTGTCCAGGATGATGCAATAATTTATGCTCGCTCAGTCAGCAGCAGCCGCGATCCATCGGAGCTGTGGACGAAACACAGGCATCACCAATGGTAACAAGGCAACACCCTGTTACTAGAGAGTAATCTATTCCGTGAGGCTACAAGTAAAGTATACCAAGCTGCATCCTGCACCTCTCTCGGTGTTCGATGCCCACAGAGTTACGGTACCATAATCGCGAGCTATGATTATACACTATTTAGATTGGTGGTTAAGGGAGGGTTCTCTGTGGTTGTGTGCAACGGAAGGGGTTTTAATTTTTGCACCTGGCACCTGCTACCTGATACGTGGTTCGCCGCATCACGCTGGCTGCTATCCGCCTGTAACACACACACACCAAAGGGGGAACGCAACCACCAAGCCTGTATACGTGTTTGGTTGAGTTTATTCGCGTTTAGTTTCGTGGCTCCACACCCGATCGAACCGAAACACCTATATCGAGCGTCATGGTTTGGACCACTCTTGTGAAGTTAACGGCAAAAATCCTGCCTAAAACCGCGACCATGTCACTGGAGCACCCGCAGCACAACATTTTCAAACTCTACCAGTATCAGCTTTCACATTGAATATTCTCTTTTTTTTATGGAAAATCCCAACAAGGTGTGTTGGTTGGTTTCATCCAAAAATAGTAGCTCTGTGCAGAAGCAGCCTTATAATCAACAATAACCACCAGCGGTACCTAACACATCAGCGTAATTACTATCACCAGCTTGATAGCGAACTGTATCCACCATAATCGCTAAATATGGTGCAACAACCCGGCACTTGCAGCAGTTCGCAGAAATTACGACCAACCTGATCCGCGGTCGATGGATGTGAGGTGTTATGGATGCGGGAAGCTCAACAGTAAGCTACCATCTTCGTGTTCGGTTTGATGCGGTAGCACGGTTCTTGTGATGAGTGATGTTTGCTATTACGATCATGATTTATGGCCGAAGCAGCAATGCACATAAATATATTGCACCGCGGGCGAGCACACACACAACGTGCAGGAAACCATAAACGGTAGCTTATCCATTCGCATTAACATCTTCAGGGCCTCAGGGCCTGCGTATAATAGAAGCAAAGTGAGTAGCAAAGGGATCACGAAGTGTTCGGTCGGTTTTAGCATCTGAAAAGTGCACGATGAAATGCTTGTAAGCAAGTTATCATTATAATTTTCTGTTATAAAGAAAGAAAAGAAAGGTTAATAAATGCCTTTGACAGTTGAACTCTCTCCCTGGGCTTATCCATTTGAAAAAGGATCGTTGTAAAATGCCAATTCCTGAATATCTGAAACGTCGGAACCGTCATGATAAAGGCGTCCCCGCGTTCATTCTCAAGCCTTGACACCAAAATTGCTAACGCAAAACAATGAATGTAGGTTTTCTGAAACAGAGAGAAACAGAAAGCATCCACCGAGAGTGTTCGGTTCAGTTGGAAAACATCAAATAACAGTCGCAAGCTCCCGACATTAATTTCGGAGCACAATACCCCAAGCCCGCTCTCCCTCTCTGGCTCTAATGACCGTACTGTCCACCCAGGGCTTGGGCCCCTCCTGGTGTGTCCTTTTCTGATTAATATGAAGCCTTAATGCACCGAATAAGATCAGATGAGGGGTCGACAAAAAGTCGAAAATAACCTTCTATTTATCAGAGCACCAGAGAGGGACGATGAATAACCTAAGTCTCGAGCCCCCAAAAACCGTCGAGTTGACCAGATAGAGTATGAGTCGCCTCCGCTTAATACGCATCTCCATCTCTTTAGTCTTTGTGACGATGATGATGATGATGATGATGTTCACCAGCCACCAGGATAAAGATGATGATGTTCTGTTCCGTTCTGTTTTGTTCTGTTCTGTAGCACTCTCCGCACCGAAATGAGGTCCGTTAATGGGCGCCCGGGAGATGGAAATGAAACAAAAACAAACTCCCAAAATGGCGAACCATACGTAGTAGCCGGTGGTGGTACCCCTTAATAAGCTGAACCTCGTATGGACTACGAGGATGTTTTTGCTGTAGAGACCAGCGTCGTGGTCGTGAAATGAGCTAACAGAGAACCCAGAGACAAATGCCTTCGATTCATTTCTACCAAACGAAACCATACGACGATGTCTTGTAAGGAGTCAATACGCGGAGTCCTCTCGCACACAAAGGCACACCACTCCCATTCCCATACGAGGTGGCCAGTGATGATCCCCTGGGTTGGGATTTTCATGTTTGTCATTCGGCCACTATACCAAATATTGCCGGTGCCAAAGTGTGCGCAGAATGGAACTTTTTTCCGAACACACCAGGTAAAAGGTCCTTAAGCATAGTAAGCTACGAGTACGGGATTTTTTTTTTGTTTTGTTTTGTCGCTGCATAAACACAGTACATCGGTACACATTTGATGGTCCCCTGGCCGGGTTGGTCCGGTATCACACAATTCCATTAGCAGACCCGGAGCCCCACTACTAATACCGGTCCAAAGGTGCTTGGGGCGGCGAAGGCTGCGACTTAGTTCCCGGGGAAAACAGCCACCTCCATTTTCTGTCACCAACAATCCGACCTCTACCGGACAACAAATCCCACCAGTACACATACACACACACACCAGGGAGTGTACCTTCACCACCTGAATGAACCTCTGTCTGCAGATGACACACAGTGGCTGGATGTCCGTATGCCCAAGAGAGGCGAAAGGATTGCCTTCGTGTTCACCTTCGACATCCATTATTTTTCCATCAAATCCAGCCCAGGGAACCGGACGGCTGCTCTGGTCTTCTTCTTCGCGCTGTGTGGACACCAAATATGACCAATATTGTATGCCTCGTTACGAAATAACCCCGGCGCTAGTAGTGCCCAACCTCCTCCAAGTGAAGAGAAAGTCACTTGGAATGCTTCAATGTTCGACTGCTCAAGCAGACTTCGACCACCGTACTGCCAGGGTCTTCTCGCCGATCTCGTATCCTCAGTAATGAGCGTGGCAATTCGATTCCGTCTGCGAGCTCGAGCTGTCGGCCAGTCTCTAATCGCATCTCGTGTTTGTTCCATTCCATTTCAGATCCGGCTCGGCGATATCTACCATCTGGCCCGGTCGATGATGAGCGGGAAATCGTTCGCCCTGCCAACCGGCTGGTGGCCTCACGAGGCTAGCCGCCGGCTGGCGGTGCTCTGCATCACCACCATCGCCCTACTGTTCGTCCGGCTCCAGATCATGGGCTCCCAGCTGCCCGTCTTCACCAGGTGAGCGGTCCCGGTTTTCATTATTTTCTCGTCAGCAACCGTACCGCTTTTTGGGCCACGGGAACGGGCCACCGCACACCACATGCACGAATACGACGAACAACCACCAACATCACAACATGCAGCATCGGTGACTTTCGAATTGAGTGACTGGGACTGGGTCCTCCTGCCGGTCATTCGAACGTTCGAACCGAATGATTCGATTAATTTGTCCGAACCCCCACACCGGGTGTGCTAGGACTTTGGAGAACGATCGATTGCTGCCAGCGGACCGTTCGAAAATGCATTACAGACATGACACTCGTGCTGGTGGTGCTGCTGGTGCCGGTAATTATTTATCGTACTTTATGGCACCAATTAAACTCCTTTTTCGGTGCCGCCAGCAGCACGAGGTAACAATCCACGCTACTACGATCTGTCACTCGGTGTGTCTCTGGTTGGCAGGACGACTCGTTGGCTGGCTGGCTGGCTGGCTGCAGCAGCAGCATCATGCCAGGACGTCGGCTAGTCAGTGTCTGCATGAATCATTAGGCAAATGGCGGATCGCTGACTATCAGATGTCTATCTTTCCGAAATGCAATTTCGCTATCAAGCTCAGGCCATCAAGTTTATGACGAATGGAAGCACCGTATCACCGGGAATTGGTTGCTATGATGTTGTCCTTTGTCTGCCAGTTCTGCGGCCTTGCATACCTTCATAATAAGCGATCACAGATAATGGATATCAGAGCGCCGGTCGTCGTCGTCGTGTTGAATGTTTTTTTTTTGATTAATTTTTATTGAAAATTCGAACGAATTCGTAGTCAAGTACATGGAATGAGGTGTAATTTATGTTCCAAAAAAATGTTGGACATTCGCTTGAAATGGAAACATCGCATCCATTGGTGCATGTCGCAGTAAACCACCTTCACGTTGCTACAGCAACCCACCACAGAATCGATGCTAACGTTGATGTAACAGGAACAATACATGTACACACACACAATACAAGCGTAGATGCATTCGAAATTCGAAATCAAACTACATGCTGCTGCTGCTCACCCAGGTGACCTTACCCAGGTGAGCTTCGATTTGCCAGGGCCAGTAGCAGCACTCCGGTATCGGTCTGTCAGTGTCAGTGGCGCACTCCTGACCACCTGGATGTCCATCTTTCCTCGTGCATCGCTCGCTTGAACGCGGCTCCGGAACAACATGACGAGAGACGTGCGACCGGTAACCGGAAGGGTCGATCCATAACATGGTCCATCGTATAAACAACAATGCACCGCCGCCGATGCCGACCGTTCGATTCGCCATCGGGCGGATGATCATCCGCCTCGGGGTTTAGTTTTGTTTTTAGGAAACTAACGACGGAGGACGGAAGGCAGGAAGGAAGAGGAATGTCCGTGGATAGCGGTTGGATGTAGGACAATGAATGGCCATCGGGAATCGGGCGAGTAGTAGAACTGTGTGTATGTGTGTGTGAACATGGTGCCGGTGCCGATGGTCGTATATCAAACTTCAAACCCAGACACTTGCTCGCTGGCTGGCTAGTGCACAGCATGAGGTTCAGCAGCGCGACAGAAGGCTACGAGAGAATTTAATTAGGATTATGGTCGTTTGGCACTCGGAAGAAGTCCTGCCCCTGTGTCCTGGGTTTCACCATGTTTCCTTGGCATGAATCCACCTATGCCTCTCTCTCACTCTGTCTCTCTGTCTCCGTCACGTCTAGTCTGGCCACTCTCGCAATCTTGTCGGTGGTGTTAGTTCAGCAGCTGGCTCAGCTTGGCTGCATTGCAGCAACACTGCACGCTTATCTAGTCTGCTCACATGTTATACTCTCCACACACACACACACACACACGCGCGCGGGGGACGGGCCATGTTACAAATGCACATCCTCAGCGAGCGCCGCTGTTGTACTGTCGTTGCATTGCTGCATTTACACTGTTTTAGGGAGGGGGGCAGGTAAGGTCCCGGCAGACAGTTTGTATTTGTCCTCAACCATCATGCTCGCATTGCGATACGGCTCCACATAGCATTGCAAACCCCCCCGGGGGAAAGGCCGCCTCAAAAGGTGAATGCTTGGCCGGTCGGTGTACACTGAATGACCGCTGGACCGTTCTATGAGCAGGTTGCTTTCTTTATCCTCAGCCGGACCTTACACACACACACAGCGTGTGAGCAGCAACGTCAGTACCACCGCAAATGAAGTCGATTCTGCTTCCGATCTCGACGACGACGACTACGAATGCATCGCAATGCAATATGTCTCAACCCGGGTCTTTCTCGGTTTGCTAAATGAAATAGGGTTTTCCCGGGTTTTTGTTTGTTTGGTTACGATTCCGGTACCGGGTTTCCGGTGCAGTCGGCATTTACAAGAACATTGGTTTTTGGTAAAGGCTAGTTCAAAATTTCCGTACACGGTATGAGAGAGCTTCTATGAAAAGGATAACCGATAGTGGCTTTCAACGGTAGCACACGATTGCGTTTGGACTCCAGATTGCGGAGCATGGCTGCACCACGTACAGGAACCTACCGGTAGATCGTTTGTTGGTCATAAAATCAATTCGGAGAAACCGAAAAAGAATCTTTTGATCCTTGCACCTTGCTTTAGCTACGATTTGTGTTTTGCTTTAAAACTAGTACCACGAAAGCATTTTATGAAATTCTGCTTGCGCTACATTGCAGGCTTTGCTGGCCTACATCGCATCATCGCTAAGCAATGTGCTGATCTCATAAGCCCCGGGTTCCCGGGGTGGCCCGGCTTGTATGGCTTACTAACCTGACCAAAGGCCTGACCCTTCATGCTCACTGAAGTAATTTGCTCCCGCCCCCCGTTTGATTTAATTTCACAATGGACCCGTCCCAGATTGTGCAAGGCTCCATGACGAACCCATCCGCAAAATGCTGCTCCCCCTCCCGGTGGAATCCGCTTTTCGGTTCATCCGGGGATGAACGGCGGTCGGAAAGCGGCCGGCCCCAAAAACCGAGCAATCCTTTTTTCCGGCCCACATAACAACCGCCGGGAATGAAAGATGAAGGGTGCAAGGAAAGGGGGGAGGGGGATTGCGCCCCCCCCCCCCCTTCTGGGCCGAACGGCAAAAGGTTCGACCGGTTCATTAAACATTAATTAATCCCCAATAGGGGATGATTAAATTTCCATTAAATGCATCAGCCAGGGCCCGGGGGCGGGGGGGGGGGTTGTTGGCTCGGCTCGCCCATCCCTGGAAAAAGGGGGGGGTTGGTTCCATTCGAACGGAACTGGAATGCGAATCCATTGGCACGCAAAAGCCGAAAGCTCGCAGCAGAAGCCCACGCGGGGATCGGATAAAAGCATAAAAAAGAAGAAGATTATCGAAAATCAACATCCAAAAGGGGTCACTGGAGGTCCCCGACATTCCCGGAGGCGAAGAAGAGTGTAATCAAAAAATGGACACGCGATGCGCGTGAATTATACTACAAAAAAAAAGTAACGGACAGGAAAAGGGCGTTCGGTCTCTAATGGAGGATGACGATGGAAAATGCATGAACCATGCGTTTGGCTATGGCGTTGCTGACGTTTCCAGAGGGGAATGGGGACAGTAATGAAAGAACAAACAACACGATCTTTGCAACAGTCCAGCACACGAGGAATATGTCCTTTTTTTCGCACATTTTTATGGTCCACCATGCGTCTCCATCGCCTAAGGATCGTTCTGCAATAAGATTTAATAGTAAGAGTTTCTCAATATGATTCAATAATAAGAGATTCTCAATAAGAGAGAGAGAGAGAGAGAGATAGAAATAGAGAGCACACCAGAGACGTTCGTATGTTGAAATTGCAGTTATTGGATTCATATCATGCAAAATAAGATTACCACCCTTCGCGGCATCCCTCAACATCAACCTTTTATGCTGTTCCCAGTGGGTTACCCTATTCCTTTCTCCGATAAACGTGTACACTTTACACATCCCTGTCGTCCTGTCGTCCAGGGTGCAAAGATCCCGGGGATCACTCCCATTCCGTCGGAGGTCAAGGCGAGGCGTGGCGAGGCGAGACTTTCGAAAGTGCAACCCTCCTCCTCCATGGGCTAAAAAACCCCCATTTTCCTCCGTTGAAAATGGAGCAAGGCCGGGGGGGGACAGGGTTTTCTGCAGGTTCATAAATTATGTTTCATGTTTTGACGAGGGTCGAGGACACACACAGGGACCGGCACCAGGGGCGCGGAGGTATGAGGAGGGTAGTAAACCGAAATAAAATAAGCGTCGTACGTACGTAGTAATGGTGACGATGGGAAGGGGTATTATGCTAGCTTCTATTTTCTGTTTTTTAGGCAGAGGAGTAAAATAGCAAAAAAAAAAAAAAAGAAAAAGGATTCAGGTCACCGAGCCCATGCGCCGCCTGCCATGCTGTTGTGCCATGGAATAGGAGCCGGGGTGAACGAACTCTGGCGGAGAGTGAGTTCATGAGAAGCACATCAGGCGTTCGCTACAATCCATCTTCGTTCAACCATTCGACCACGTGCGCCATGTACCTCAACAAACACACACACATGTTGAGTGTATTAACGAGAAACTTTCATTCAACCCCTGCCCGTGGGTCCAAAAGTTCCCCGAATTCTATGGAAAGGGGGAGGGACGCCAGCCCACCTTCTTTTTTAATATGATTTATGGCAGGCAACGGAATCCTCTTAGCGCTTGTAACCGAACCTCCATCCAAGGCATCAACGAGGCTCAAAGATCGAGATTCCTCGCGCACTCGACGGAACCCCCGTTCGAATATCCGTTCGGTAGCAAAAGCATTTCCAAGAATGTGATGTGGCGTGAATGGGGGGGGGCATTCTGCTTCGGGCATTAGTGCGGTCCGTTCGCCATGTGTTGCGCCTTGGCGTCAAAGGCCCGAAGCAGACTCGTAGCATACAGTAGCCGATTGCTGTAGGAATTAGAAAGCATTTTACAAAGAGAGAATGCTGTTAAACCTCATTCCTGCTATTACAATAATCCCTTTTGTTGATGCTCTAAACTGCTGACTAATACAAATAGTCTCGTAAGCATCCAGCAATTTGAAGCTTTTGGATCGAATTTGAATACCTTATACCTGGATCCTATTGATAGCTTTCCCATCTCTCAAACGCAACAGCATTATTAGAAAGCCCATTAGCCCGAACTCTGCTACCTCTGCGTATTTTGCCAATCAAGTACAAAACATTGCCCACAAAACAAAGCAGTTACCATCTGGTTTCCCATAATGTTACACTCCCGCGTGAACGTGCGCGAACGAGGGAATCTAAAGCCGACAGTATAACCTCACAAAAGGCTTCATCGAAATGCGCTTCACGCTGGCGAACGGCATTGTCCCCTGGTTTAGGGCGTTGACGAAACCTCAAACATGAAACATCAAACTGTCATCCCGTTTTCGGCCCCTGTCAGCGAAACATTCATCTGCATGACATTCTGGCCGATGGCACCCGAATACCGAGGCCTGCACTGCACGGATTCCCTGCGTCCTGCCTGCCACACATGTAAAGCGCATGATTAATCAGCAGCAACGCGAAGTCAACCAGCGGTTTGGCTGCAGCAAATGGAAATCACAAATAACCGGAATGCCCTTGGCGCTACACCACCACCTCTTGCGCGCGCACGGGGTGGAAAATTTCGCTGAAAAAGGCGTTATGTCAATGGTGCAGCAAATATGTTTTCATGCTGGTTCATAGGGACTTCATGCCTGTCCCGTCAATTGTCGGTGTGAAGCCTTCTGCGTTGGCCTTATGTTTTGTGACGCAGTTCGCGATGGGGGACTGCGATTCCACCATGCGACTCCTGCTCCTGTAGCGAGTGTTGCTATTGCCGCGAGCACAATAAACTATTCGACGCCATAATAGGAAATTGATTGGAAAAGGTTATTTCGCACGGAATGATTTGATTTCCTTACCCTGCTACCGCCTACCCGCTAGTCGTTGTTGCTGCTGCCTCCATCCATTCTGCGGCTCTCTCTCTCTCTCTCTCTCGTTATGCTCGAACCAAGTACGACACCGTTCCCATTTAGTCGTCAAAATTCGGAGCGAAATAAAACAAAACAACAAAGGGTGCTGAGTGTGTGTGTGTCTGTGTGTATGTGTAGCTCAAGTGCGAACGTCACGATGTGCTGTCAACACACTTGCCTTCGCCCTCTTAGTGATTTCACCTTAACGGCCACGCCGCCGTTTACGAGCGGTTCGGTTTGCGCGAAGATTGCGGAGCCATTCGTTCGTACTGCAATCCGATCGTTGGGTAGTTTTACGCGATGCCACACTACCGTCCTGTCCTGAGGTGAGAGTTTACTATTTTCAGGTGTTTACACCGATGCCCTTACCAACAGCAGCAGCTGTTGAAAGAAGAGGTCCTTCAAATTCAATTGACATTCTACTATTTTTGAAGCTAGCTCTCTTCAATTTTATTAGCGAACTTTATGCTTCGAGGCGTCGCATACTCGCAACAAACGGTTTTTGAGATTTATTTTAACGAATCATTTTTCATGAACTAATTTATTTTACAAATGATCTCTTAAATAAAACATAATAAAAATCCCAAATAATGAATGAATATTTTTGAATGAATAGATAAACAGCAAATCATTGCCCAAATTCCGGTTCCTGTTGGTTACATTTTTTATTTAGTTACATACAATTACTTATCGTGTCTGTTTAGAGTATTTATTCCACTAAACTATTCCAAAGCTTGCGAAAAATCCTATTATTCCGACCATCGGCTACTAAAGTTACGTCAACAGGTGTAATCCGAGTCCAATCCACTGCCACCAACGAAAGGGGCCAGTAACGGTAACGGAGGGAGGTCTTGTCAAGTACTGCTTACTTCGTGCACTGCCCAAGGCGGCCTGCCAGAGGGCACGGTATGCGTATTTGCAAGGCATCGCGAGTGCTTCCTGAGGGGAGGTCTTGGCGAGTGGAGAGAAAATTATTAACCTTTATGGTAGTTTTATGACGTGAAATCGCGCAATAGCAAAAGTTGATGACTTCGTTGCCATTCCCCTCCCCCCGGCGGGGGGTGGACCATAACGGCACGGGGCGGATCGTCAGCAGCGTCTTCATCGGACGAAGCACTCTGCCAGTAGAGCAGTACAGCGGGTGCCAGACCAGGTGACGTGCTTCACGTTCACGTTTTCTTCGCTTTTTATTGCGCGACCAGAGGTTTTGCGAACGTGGATTGTGTTGGAAATTGCTAGCAAGGTTCAGGGCATCTGCTACTTTGTTGATCCTCGCTATCGTCATCGTCGTCGTCATCGTCGTCGTTGTCGGTGTCGTCGAAGACCGACCGAAGTACCAGCACTAAGTAGCCCAGACGTCGCACACTGTGATGTGCAGATGCAGGACCGAGTGTGTGCGCGCGCCTGTATGCTCTCTATGCTTCACACCGTTAACCTTCGACCGTCATCGTCGACATCCGCACCATCATCCAAGTGCTCTCTGTCTTTGTGTGTGTGTCACATGTCACCCTCGATTATGGCATAACCCCGGTGGTCCATACCACGCCAACCCAGTACTCCAGCTCTGCTTCCTCCATTTATGTTGCTCCTTGCAATCCAATCGGTCGACGGGGAAGCGAAGCACAAGTTGCTGGCATACTAGCACACCATGGCGCACACACCTACAAGGGGCTACAAGCTGACTAACCAATAAAATATCTAATTCCATTCTCATAAAAATATGGGTTTTACTATCGATCTTATTGGGTCGAGGCGGGACCGTCTGTCGAGTCTCTGTGGCTCGGTGCTGCTGACGATGACCGTTTGGTACGCGTCCATCCTTTCTTACGTGGCGTTCTTTGGCGAAAGCGCGCGCGGCAACTATTAAAAAGGGTGACCAACTAATCAGACGATTTATGTTGCCCCGTTTTTATGGCCAAACGGCCCTCACTCAACCCCATTGACCCCCCTGTAGCTGTAGATGGGGCAATAAATCGAGTCGAAACGATTTAACGAAACACTTTATTCCTTCTCTTCTCTTCCAGATTCGATAATCCCGCCTCGGTGGCGGTGACGCCGGTACGTCAGCTGTCCTACAACTATCTCGTCTCGGTCAACCTGTGGTTGCTGCTGTTCCCGTGCGATCTCTGCTGCGACTGGACGATGGGCACGGTACCGCTGGTGGAGTCGTTTACCGATCCGCGCAATCTGTCCACGCTCGGTGCCTACACGCTGATCGGTGTGCTGGCCTGGGTTGCCTTCATCGAGAACCACCGCCAGAAGTCGGCCGTCGTCGTGATGGTAAGCAAGAGCTTTATTTCTCTCAACTCACTTACAGTCCGTTCCCTTTCGTTAGCGAAAGTTAAATGCGAAACAATTTTCGGAACGCCGCAGCACGGTTTTCACTCTTCTCGTGACACGTGGAGCTTACTCGCTCGACTGCGATCAACGAGTTCTTACTTCCGTCATACCACAAACACCGATTTTCGATGTCATACCACACGCATGTCGGAAATTACCATCCAGCGTTGCAAACTTATTTCGGCGACGTTAGCGCGAAACAGAAGAAACAGCCAAGTGTGAGGCAAAAACTCCCTCCTAAGTCTCACGGAAAATGGCCACGGATGCCGTGTTGGACAAAGTTTTTCCCTCATCACCAGTCAGTTGGTGTGAAATTTGATGACGAATAGATTCAATTGACGAATTTGTTATCTGGCGTCGTGACGCATCACAGCTCGTTGAGCACTCGTTTGCTGCCGGGGCATAAGCACTGACTGTATTATTACTGCTTCGAAACACCCACAAACGATGCCGCTCATTGAGACGCACACGCACGCACGCACCGAACGTGTGAAACATAAAAAGAAGTACCAGAAGAAGTATATTTCTAGAAATTGCTATCGTCGTCGTCGTCATCGTCGTCGTTCGGAGTGCGATCACCTCATCATTACATACACGCGCGAGGTACATAGCGGAACCAAAAAACGCCCCCGAGGTACGGTCCCAAGGTTGTGTCCTTATCGACACATGAGCGCACCGGATCCCGGCATTTACTGGCCGCGCGCGTCCTTCAGCTTGTCCCGTTCCCTAGACGATTGGCTGTTGATTTCAATTTCACCTCCCGTCCCTCCGGTGGTGGTCGTCTTCGTCGCCGTGGTGTCATCCTGGGCTGGACAATGGAGCTGGTGCCCTCGAGGCGCAGCATTCGTCGTCGCGTCCATTCACCGTGACGAAAATCCTGGGAAATGGTTTTTATCGTGTTCCATGTATGTGCGCGCGAAGGATATTCATTTCATTTTCCACATGACGTCCCGACGACGATGATGGCAAACACGCACGCGAAGATGAGAGCCTCATCTTCGGTGAATAAGCTCCAAGGATTCCAGAGCCCCGAGGGGAGACAATGCTCTGCTACACTATCTGTTGGATATCGATTTCCAGGACCAGACTGGCAGGATAAGGAGATACTGGACCTGCGGGTGGAAGTTACTTTTCCCGCGGGATTAGACGAGGGATGGTTTCTAGTAATCGATATCGATGTCCTGTCAGTATGACAGTTGTACGGCTGAATATGTGTCGAGCACAACTGTCACCAGCGCTGGAAGGAGTGCAAAACGTAATTGCTTCTGATTTTTTTTTCACAAAAAATCACAAAAAAGAAACACAAAAATTTTATAAATTCCTTAAAATGCTGTAGATTTCAACTCAATCAGATGCTTTACTCATAATCCTTCCATCAGTTTACATCTAGGTGCGAACTACAGATGGTCATCAAAGTTACCTGCGTATAGATATGAGAGACTCATTCATTCTTTCAACTGAGGAATGGAAATAACCGAATTCCCAAAAAGGTACTCTGAATGGCAGAAAACTTTGAAGTTTATGCAGGACATTCCAGAATATCTTCATTCCTCCCTCAAAAGTTTGCTCGAAAGACGCTTCAAATGATGCGGAGTATTATTTTTTCAATTTCCATTCGCCTTCCTCAAACACATCCAATCCAAGACCCTCCCGGTTCCTGCTTACAGGATATCTTGTAGCGAGGATGTCGCGTGGATACTGCACGGAACGGGGAAGCATTAGAAAATATCATTTCATCCAAAGCGTTGAAATGATCGAATCCGAGAAGAAAACGGCTCACTCGGCTCGAAGGGATATTCCGGTTGAAGAAATTCGTGTCCTAGCAACAGCAGCCCAGCTTCTCCGTTTCCATTGTGCATCTTTTTTGGGTTCGATGCTATGTGTTCCGTATTCCCGTTCGTCGCATTTCGGTATGATTCATTTTCCATCGCGTCAAGCGAGCCGAGTACGATGTGGATCCGTTTTCCGTTCCGTTCCGCGGCAAACCGGAACTCGCTTACGCTTAGCGACGCAGGACCCGGATGGCCCGGAGTATTTGCTAGTGGTTGGCCCGGGGGCAAATCCGTCGTCGTAACTGCCGGAATGCTCCGGAACCGAAATTCCGCGCCGTTTGCGTTCAGCAGCAGCGACTTCGTGCTCCGTTTTCGTTTCGTTGATTTACATATAAAACGAAAACGATTTAAGATGGTGCAGCGGGGAAACCCCGAGGACACCGCGGCCTTCGTCGTCAGTTCCTTCGGTCTCGGAACGGAAGTGAGCTGATGAGGGGACTCCGGCGTAACGGTAATCCTTCGAGGATTCCGCATGAATCAGCTGCGCTGGCTCCGGCCGGCGTCGAGTGCGCCGCGTCAGCGAAGCGCGAAAAGAAAGCGAGTGTTCGAGAAGAAAGCTGGTCCGCCCTGTGCCGCCTCAAATCGTCCGTAAACCCCGGCCTCCCTTCCCCGTTAATCCTTTTTCGAGTGTCACCAGCCACAGTGAGGCAGACCCCCATCTCCGACCCCTTCGCCCGAAACCCATTTGTGGTGCTATCAATGTGAGAGCATACCCTCATCACATCACGCAGAGGTCGTCGCGGTCGACCATGCCACGGATACCAGAGACGTCGACGGACACGGGCTTTTGATGGTGGAAGTGACGACGGATGACGACGACAACGGCTGCTGCTGCTGCTCCAACATCCGGCGTAGCAGCGGAAAAGAATGGTCCAAGGATCGGAAACGGTCGAAGTAGAGATCTTTAAGGAGGGATTGATGCTTCGCAAACCGTGCCCCAGCTTTGACTCAATGGCGTCGCAGCATTCACTCCATTCAGTGCTGGATGAGTGATTTTAAGGACCAAAATCGATCGAATTCTGCTTCCAAATAGTTGTAAATATGGTGGAGAACAACTAATAAGCACGCCACGAATGTTCCCGGTTGTATCGCGCTTGTATTACAATCACTCAAAATGGCTGCCACACCGCCGCAGCATCGTTAAAAGAGATGCTGTCTTGTCTCACAAATGTCTTGTCTGGCACATTTCGCGTATTGTTAATGGTGGATCACTCTCTCTCTCTCTCCACCACGATGACGACGCCATATTTGCCACAACAAAAAAAAACAGCAAAGCTAATGGTAACGCTTCTTCTCCCTCGATTGTAAGCTTTTCCTTTTCGCGTCGCCCCCCCTGCTCGATCGCCTAATCTCCAGAAGCAATGTCTTATCTTTGAATTTTGCACCATTTATTTAGATTTACGACGAGTCAACGATAAGTCAGCTGGTGGATGGGCCTGCAGGCTGACTCTTCTTCAATTCGACAAATCATCGTCGGATTTGCGGTGGTAGAAGTTGGTCCCGCGGTCCCGACTCCCACTGGGGCACGTCAGGAGCCACCATCACCACCACCACCACCAGCAACCGCGGCAGCAAAACGGTCACGCTACGTTCCGTGCATTACTTCGGGGGCGAATATTTTTGGCAACATTTTTCTTTCCGTCCGTTCCGAACGCTCATTTTCCCCTCCGGCCATATCCCGGGTACCGTGCCATCATTATGCTGCGCGAGACGAGGGCGCCACAAATGAACGAAGCGAGATGAACGGCGGAACCATTCCGTCGGTCTGGCTGGCCAGTCCCAAAGGGCGGGTCATGAAGGGGAGGCTAACAGATTTATTACAAACGAAGGCAAATCTTCTACATTTTCTCGCTTTCGCTAGCCGGGTTTACCATTTTTCAAAAAAAAACACACCACTCCACGCTAACTTCGTTTGCTCTTTCGTACGCGTTCTGAAATGTCTCGTTGTTCGTCTGTGCAACTGCGCGCTGCTTCCGGTGTTCGCTGCAATAACTGTGAGTAGGCGCAGCAACGACGTTACCAAGCACCCGGGCATAGCGAGCGAGAGTAGAAAAAACTCATCAATTTCATTTCACTGTTCGACGTCGAATTGCGCCGCGGAGGGTATGAAAAAAGGCGAAAGAAAAGTCTAGCATTGGGCGCAACGAAACGGATGCTGCCGCCTTTTCGCTGCCGGCTGCGGTATTCGTAAATGCGATTCATGGCCTCGCGTTTCCTGTTCTATTCACGGATATCGATTCGACCAAATTAACGAACGTATTAGCTGAAGAGCATGCTAATGGGCCTCTTCTTGGGTGGTGCCGTTTTGAGGTATACTCGTGAAGGAGCAAGCTTTAAACGTTCCATAATTTGCGTTTTGGATTCGCAGTTGTTGGCCATGGTGATGAAAGGTGAAGTTTTCTTACAGAAACAGCGGTAAGCTTTCATTTTAACAAATCATCTCCCTTAATAATTCCACCGCACCTTCTAGCGGCCTTCGAACGTTGAAGTTAATCTGAAAAGCACACCAGTGAGAGCCAGGCATTCTGTAGAGGGTGAGACCTGATCCATGTTGCAACTTGCTCAAGCGTCTTGCTACGGACGGTTGCTTGTCGCTGTCGAAGTGCGTGCGACGCCCTCAAGGTGCAAGAAAACTTGCCCAGACATCTTGAGCAATCAACCATGAACCACACCGGCAATATTGTTGTTAGGATTCAGACCTGTAAGGCCGAATTTTGGGCCACCTGCCAGGATACGCTAGACCGTATAGCGGATCAGACTTTATTCAAAGTTCCTGATCCAGCACAAACTGACGCCACTTCTACTTGCTCTGTAAACAAAGTTCGTTGTTCGTCTTGTGTCCGAGTTGCTCTTGTGTTGTTCTTTACGGACGACAACGGAACGGTGACCACTAGTCGTTCACAAAGTTGGTCCACGCACCGATTGTCTCCAAAAAACTCATCTAACAAACCAACAAGACTCATCGGAGTAGCAGCAGTGTTATGTCCCCAAAATTTACATTAGAATACAGATTCCATCGGCAGCGTCCAGCTGAAGAACATTGCTCATCACTCTTCGGAGGGCGCCGGAGCAAAACCGTTTATCTCTCCGTCACGGTGATCTGCGATCCCCCCCTCCGGGTTGTCAGGGGATTATGCGAAATGGGGAAATAATTTAAAAAAAAAAACAGACCAAATGAAATTTCGGTTTTACCGTCCATTGCTCCCGGGTAGCGGCTCCATTCCCCTAAACCCTAGGGTGAGTGTCTAGACGACAGACAATTGCTGCACCGTGGACCATAGAATGAGGCGGTCTCATCCCGGTGACTCTTCAACGGAACGAACCGTCACCAGACTAAATTGCTCCACTGGGAGTCGAGGCGAAGGGATTTGCCAGCCGGCGAGATGCTGACTGGTCCGGTGGTCCGGTACACACTCACACTCACCGCGACAACTGACACTTTTCTCGCAATTGCTCTGGTGGCACCATTTGTGGGGTAGAAAGAAGAAGCTAAAGCAGAGAAAAACGTGAAACTCACCGGCCATGTTAGAACCATACACGGATTAGCCAACTAGCCAGCCAGCCAGCCAGCCAGCCGGTGTTGGGTCCAGTTCCCGTTTGCTTTCACAAAATCCACCACGGAACACTGATGCGCACACCTAGTAGTCCCGTGGTGGCGAGCGTGGAATGCCATGCATCGTAATAGGATTGTGATGCAAGAATAATAATGCCCCAGGCTCCGGTGTCTCCGGTGGTGTGCAGAGCTAATCCCGGCGCGCCCGTCGTTGGTATGGGCTTTTGCACGTTATGCGTTCGAAATGAAGCTGTGCTGCACGACTAGCCATAGTTGTGCCACGGAGGTAGCACCGAGAATGGCCACACCTGATTTGAGCTGGGACCGTTTTTTATAATTCCCTTCGCCACGGGTTTCCTTCTCAATTTCATGCTATCTGCCAAACAGATAAAACAAATATGCGCTTTAAAGTGTGATAAAGTTTTTCAGAACAAATGAATGTTTGCAAGTTCTTTGCACTCCTATAGGATTTAAGGTATTTCAAAAATAAAGCAACCTAGATTCGGAAAGGGCATGTCGACGGTTGAGTCAAAGCCTACTGAGGCCGACTTTGACAGAGATGACGTATACGTACACAGTGCTCTCTCTTTTTACTCACTCGGCTCACAGATAAAGTGGATAAGCATAATTTAAGACACAGACACTAACTGCCGCCATTAGAACCACCAGGGGATAGAAACGATCGATCGCGAACACACACACACAAAAAGGCCACACCGGCAGCGAATGACGATTCTGATGCAGAGCAGGATTTTACTTCATTTACTGTGAATCCTCGCGACCTCGGCGCACTCCATTCAGCATTGGATTAGCAGCAATGATGACGACGATGGCACGACTCGACTCGAAGTCTTGGCACCGGCTCTCGAGCGCTCCAACTTTATTGTCATTTGCAACGAGTCCCCTGGCAAGTGTTGGTTGGAGAACCACTATGGCTCACCGAACCGAACAAATCCTCGCGTGTGGCGTGGATTCGTGGCCGGGATAAGGTTTAGCATTTATGGCACCCCTGGCACCCGGACCGCAGATTGGCACGGGCTGGGGATACACATTTTCGGGGACAAACGCATTTCGATTTCGCTCGTTTCTCATTTACCAAACGCCAAGGCGTCGGCCGGGGCGGTGTTCGCGATGGACAAGGCGATGGACTGGACTTGTCCCTCCGATCAGAACACTGGCACACAGCTGACCTCAAAGGACTACTCATCCCGAAAAGGACGCTACTGATCCCTCTTTTCGTTGGCCAAACATCGAAAGTTTCGCTGCCTGCCTTGCCCACCCTCCCGTTGACCTCGTTCCCCTTCTGCTTGGATGTGCCGAGGTGTCGCTCGAAGTCAAACATGGCCATGTCGGCCATGAAAAGCACCGGCAACTTGGCACCGGCTGGAAGTTACTGGAACAATATTATCATTCTGGCAGTCCCGTCTGCGCCATCACTGCCGGTGCATCAGCTGCTACCATCTGACCGGGACCTGACCTGACCTGACCTGACCGGACCGATCTCTCGAACAAACTCCGACGAGGAAACGGAGGTTTTCCAACTTTTCCGTTTGGCATACAACACAGCATTTGCATTCGTGACACGCATTTGCATTATTTGCAAACGGGACACCACTACGAAAACTACCCTGGCTTCTCGTAATGTTGCTTAGCAACACGCTACCCGGTGACGGATTGACTTCAAGATTCAAGCTGGTGACCAAAGCAAGGTGCGATGAGTGAGGATACGCCACCAGTGGTGTTCCGCTTTTGTGCATTTCACTAGGGTTAATGTTTTACACAAATTCCAAAATCGTGCCAGGTTCTCGAGTAATTTCCGGCCCGCTATCTGCATGACTGGCGAATGACCATACGGATGGTTTGGTGCTGGGATAATTTATTCGCACCAGCAGCGCGCCAGCAACCACCTTTCGAATCGAAACCGACATCGAAAGGACGCCCGAAGGGCCACAACTGCGAAGTTTCGACTTTCCTCCACAGCCAAACACTAGAAGCACAGTTAGGCAGAGTGTAGTCCGGACAATGACGCAATATAATTCACATTTGAGCCAACTCGGCGAAACCGGATGTACCTTCGCTTGCTCGCGCTTTTGCTTTCGTGCGTAACGGCACGGCGGTTACTGCAGCCAGTAGTCGGTTCCGTGGCGTAGCCCGTTTGTTTGCATCCCGGAGAAAGCTCGCGCGCCCACCACGTACTAATAAATGGTCTGACTGACAGTTGTGCTAACACCACCACCACCTCAACAACAACAACTCTGCACAAAAACCAATATGTATAGCGCCCGTGCGTCAGCAGCAGCAGCAGCAGCCTAGTCGGAGTCATGACAACGAAGCGCTATTCCAGACGCTGCTTCCGCCGGGCTTCTGACGTCGTTCTGAGAACGTGCGCTGGTTTGCAGATAGATAAGGATATCGGTTGTTGGCGTTGTTTTTCGTTGTCAATACTTTAACGGTCCTGGCATGGTTTGTGTGGCCATCCCGTGCACCGGGAATTGCGGAATTGCTTTCTTCCTGCAGTCGTTGACTGCACCACATCCAATCGTATCTTCGCTTATCGTCGAGATAGACTCCAGTGATCGAACGAAATTACGAGAAAACAATGGCCTTTCCATGGTGATGGCCGTGTGTATAGCCCTCCGGTCCACCATCAGAAGCACCATCCTTTTTCGCCTTCCGATTGCAAAAAGCATCCATCACTTGTCAGAGGCGAAAATGTAAATCCTCCGCTGTCTATCGGAAAATCAAGGAAAAGAACACGATAACGGAACCCAGCTGCTCCACCTGGGCACGAGAATTCCGTTCCAGTCTTTCGCATCGATATCGATGAACCACACGGATAAGGGAAGAGATTGTGCGATTGCGCCGAAACGGACTGGATTTCGCTATCCGGCAAAATCGGGATCCTATCCGTTTTGACCGTTGATTTGATGAAGGAAAAACTACGCCTAGCTGACTGCCGAGATGGCGAGTCGACCTCCCCAAAAGAAAACGATAGACCGTTGCGCCCCGTTCCCCGTGGGGCATAAACATGAGAAGTCGAACGCGGCCGAAACTGTTCGCTCGCTCGCTAGCTCTCAGCATCACCGCAACGTCCGTGCCCGGAAGACAAATAGGGATGGGGATGACACACCGAGTACAGCCGCGAAGACGGTGGGCGGCGAAAACGAGGCAGAAAAGGTAAATAATTATTTATCGATTACCGACTTCCTTGGTGGAAACCCACGGAAGCCTTCTGTCTCTCTCTGTGGCCAAGGGTTTTTGGTGGCTCGCAGGCAGCAAAAACGTGCTGCTCGCTGCTACCTACACTGCACTGTACTTGACGGAACTCTCCTTCCCTAAATCATCATCAACATTGTCGGCATCTCGCGCACAGCACATAACGAAGCATCTTCCAAAAAGCAAACAGAAGAACCCGGTACTCGGTTGCTGGAAGCTGCTGTTCGGTTGTATCCTCATTATCGTTGCCATTATCAAGATTTACCGAATGAAGAACAGGGCAAAGCGGACCGTAGCCTCGCCGTCGTCTGCGCTGCCATACTTTCGAGCGATCGATCGATCGATTTGCTTCACTCACAAGTGATGAGCGGTCGGGTATACAAACTGTCATCCGCGCAGCAGCCGAGCGGTTGCCAAGGGCGTATCAATGATGCAGACGTCAACATGGCTGGTTCCTTTGCCGACGACAGTATCGACACGGGCGCCCGCAGGAAGCCCGATGGGTTTATCTGATCAGTTTTTAATCAAAAATTTCCTGTCGATTACCCGGTTGCCGGTATCAGTTCAGAATGGCTCCTCCTCTTCCTCCTCCTTCCCATTCGACGAGGGGTTTTCCAGTTTTGGACATCGCGGTGTAAATCGAATATTCATTCGTCGCCATCTCCTCATTGACAGCCCGGAGAGAGGCGCTGGAATTTAATTAAACCAAACCGTTTATGTTCTCATCAGCGGATATCCGTTCACTTCCTCTTTCTATCCTTGATTTTCTTTCCGTCTCTTCACTTCACTTCACTTTTCGTTCGAGTTCCATTCGCCGTTGTGGCGATATCATCCTTCCCTTCCTTCCCAAAATCCCAAACAACGGCGCAAGTCATTTTTCTCGCAGACCGATAGTCGAGATAAAGTCCCTCATTTCCCGCCGTAGCGGCCATTATCGGCTTGTAATCTAGCCGGTATTATATTAGACAACAAGTGAAAGCCAAAGTCGCGTTCGTCGTCGTCGTCGCCATCGTTGATGCAAAGGATTAGCGAGCACGAGCACACGGCATGAAGCACGTAGCCGCGTCGAGACAGGACGCTACATCACGGCTAGGATTGACGTGGCCGGTCGGTCAGCAACAGCGCGAAAGCAAACTGCCGTACCGCGACGCCGGCTATTTAACGAGTCAGTCATCCAGTCAATCCGTCCGTCCATCCGTCAGCCCGTCACTCAGTCTACGGGTTGGTGGTTTAGTCAACGATACACCTCGCACAGGCCATAACCGTCTGCATAATTGAACGGCGTAAATTGAATCCAATACCGAAGCCATCGTCCATCACGACGGCGCTAGTTCAGCTGTTAAATATTAAACCTCTGGCACTGAGTTTCGTTTCGGCAGCGAGTGAAAATGCTTGTCAATGTGATTCGATATAATGCCATAACCGCTTATCACAGACTGTTTGCACTACACAACGTCGAGTTCGTTTTACCAGGACATGCATTGCTGGAATTCTATTCTCTCCTGTTCTAACGGGTACTCGTTGGCCTTGGTTCCGAGCAAAACAATTCATTAACGATGCTATTCAAACCGAAGCTTTCAAGTAAAAGATGCTGGCTGGCAGTTCATG
This sequence comes from Anopheles darlingi, assembly GCF_943734745.1. NCBI lineage: Eukaryota > Metazoa > Arthropoda > Insecta > Diptera > Culicidae > Anopheles > Anopheles darlingi. The sequence goes on from NC_064875.1 coordinate 13,825,966, forward strand.
CCATTTCCGTTCTCAAATACTCGTCGCAAATTCCGCAATCGTGTTCTGTGACGATGTAACAGCTGCACCAAATTACAGATTGCAACGATGCTCACCTGTTACTGCCACTTCTACAGATGCAATCTCTGTTCGAACTCGAACTCAAATGGACACAGTGATGTGTTTGTTCGGTTGGCTTCGTGGTGCACGTGCGCTCCACGGTACGCCATTGTGTTGGTTGGGAAATGAGAAAACTTCCTCATTCACTTCCCATAGCATGGCAGGCAGTGATCGATTCACGAACTGCACCCCCAACCGATGAGCTCAGGATCAGGATGAGCAGCAGCAGCAGTAGCAGTAGTAGCAGTAGTTGTAGCAGCAGCATCATACTGTAAGCATTAGCATCCGGTCCCTACCCCCAAATGAATCGTTATCGCAAATATTCGAATCGATCCTCCGCTGCGCTCCGTTCACTACTTCATCTCTCTGTCTCTCTGTCTCTCTCTCTCTCTTGTCTTTGTTCCGGAGTGAACCATTTCCAATATTACTCCAAGCGAGAGGTGGTCAACGCTGGACGAAAGTTTTGTTTTATTTATCGAACCAACGACTCGAGCCTTGTCCTCAAACGAGGGCAACACAGCTGTGCAGAGCATTAAACGGTGATCAGCGATGACTGTGTGCTGATCGGGGCGAAAGGGTGGGAGCGGGTGTGGACAAGGGTACGTGGACCATGGCGGACAAAAACCACAGCCCTTGTTTCTCTAATGGTAAAGTTTAGTCGACCAAAAAGGGCCGAACATCCTTGCGGTGTTGCAGCGTTTCCATTTGTTATTTCGCAACGTCCCCTCTCCCTCTGGCCACCACGACGCAAATCGGATTTGCGTCGGCTCTCGTCCGGCCACGCTCGGTCACTTAATCCTGGTGGCGCTGACCGTCGACGTAGGTTTGTGTTTTGTTTTTCCTGCCACCGATGGGGAGGCTTCTCTCGATCTCGCTCCTGCTCAAGAGTGCAAGAGAGCAAATGTAAGGGAGGGCGGAAAGTGGCAATTACTTCACTCCAGTTCAATTACTCGTTATCACACTCATAAATTTTTAAGTCCCCGCCCGACGCCGGCTAATTGCTTTCGTCGGATTAAGTGCAGATACGTTCGTTCGTTCGTTCGCTTACTCGCGCACATTCACTCGGATAGCACGTTGAGCTGTACCTTGTATTACTAATACAAATCCACCGACTATGGGTAAAGGTTGATAAGGAAATAGTTTACTTTCATATCGGCATCAAACTGATTACTAGAAACGTTTTCCGTCGTATTTCATTCAGCAGCAGATATAGCACGATCATAATCCTTATCCTGTTTGCTGCTTGTTTGCTGAATTCAAGGAATTGTGAACCAAACCATCATCCTGCACAAACCTGAAATGTATTTTCATCGCCAGAAGGAGAGAGAGAGCGCGCGAGAGAGAGTAATTGACGCCATTTCCCGTGGTCCCTTTTCCAAGAAACGATTGTTAACATTTATCTTCATCTGCTGCTCAGTTGCACAGAAGATTGCTGCACACAGCCCGTACCAGCTTACATTGTCCTAGCCTCTGACTCTGTCTGTCTGTCTGTCTGTCTGTGTGTCCTCTTCGTCGGAGTTGAGGAGAGAGTTTAAATAAATTGTTTGCTGACGCGCAACTGTCACGATCCGCAACTGCGAGCAGCCACCATTGGCCGACGTGCCCGCGTCCATGGTCCGAAGTTGCAAATTGATGTGCCCGAAGGACACTCAACCCAACAACAACAACAACCACCGGACGGATGACGGATGAAGTGATCCAAGCTGGAGCAAAAAAAAGCGAACCACCAAGGGAATGGCGTGCAAAGCGAAACAGCATCACCATGCCAACAGAAAAGGGGGAAAGGGATGGTGGTTGTGCAAATTATTCGTTTAAATAATTTCCACCCCGAGCAAGCCCCCCTCGTGCACCCCTTGTTTGTGTTGGAGTTGCCGGTGTTGTTACGACGATCCGGACGATCCAGCGCATGGTGATGACGCAAATGTCAACCATTTTGTTGCAGCTTGCCTTACAGCGGAGGCAAAGGGCTGTTGGGTGGTGGTGTAGTGTCAAAGCTCTTCCGTTTTTGTTTCGTTCTGGGGGCGCATTGCAGCCATTATGATTGCTATCCCGTGTGGCCACCGCACCATCAGCCGCACGCTATTTTTCCCTCGCTGATTTTGTATATTCTCCCGAACCGCGGTTCAATTAAATTTGCGCAAAATCGCAGTGTGCTGTGATCCGCACTCAAGGATGCACAAAGCGAGCGTGTTGCACAGGCTGCCAGGCGCCTCCATATAGCGAGAGTTTCTCCATTGTGCCACAGCACAGCGGCGCTCGAGCGTACCCGGTTTAGGTTACGGTTTTAAAAATATCCCTCCGGGTGGATTTTATGATTCTTTTCTCTTTCTCTCTCTCTCGCTTCTTTCACATACCCACCGCACCACCTCACCCGGGTTATCCGCTTTCCTTTCATTACTGTCGCCATCCATTATCAAACCCCGTTGTTTCATAATTAAATTTTATGATATCGCTTTGTGCCATGTTCATCACGCGTTGCTGCAGCTAGAATATTCCCCCGCTTTTATTCTCGCACTCTCTCCTTCCTCCCTTTTGTATCGCCACCCAGGGCTTTTGTTCGTTCCTGGTGTGTTCATGCATTTTTCACACACACACCCACGGCGGTGAAGGTGGTGATGGTGGTGGTGGTGGTGGACCTCCAATTTGTTGCTGCAAAGCGAGTTAGCGATGTGTAACGTACAAAAGGGAGAAAGATGCATCAATGCAATGCATCCCTCGGCATCGCAACCGCAACGCAAAGCTTCAGCAACACACGCCATAAAGGGCGTTACATGCCCCACACCTCTTGGCCCCACTAGCAGCACCAGCAGCACGAACATGTTAACAAATGGTTTGAGGAAGCGAAATGCACTAGTGCAACAACAGCGGGGGTTCGCCATTGCTGAGTGGTTCGCACAAAATT
>NC_064875.1:13833966-13863966 GCF_943734745.1 Anopheles darlingi
AAACTGTATACCGGGAAAGTATGTCGTCCTTACGTTGACGTTCATGATGACAAAGCGGAATCCGACATAGCGAAGATGATGATATGCTCTCCTTCTTCCCATCGCTCGTGAATGTGATTATGGTCGAGGATATTTAATTTAATTTTCCGTCGGAATTCGCCCTTCGCCAAGCAGCGCTTCAACGCGTCATCGTGACGCTTGGCCACAAGTTCATCGCACGAAACGATGAAAGTGAGAAAGAGAGAAAAAAACGATTGGCCATCATAACCCGGCGGATAAATGTACTTAACCTTGCACGACGTTACACTAACGACGTTTGGTGGGCTGCGGTGATAATCCAGTAACAACGAAGCTCATCTTCCACCTCATTCTGATGCTGAAAATACCATAAAGGCGACCTTCTCCCATACGGTGCATAACTGCATCCGACCTCTGCCAGGTAGAAGATGAGAACGAATCATGTTGCAATCGTGCCAAATGACCACGAGATCTCTCGTTCTCGCCTCTAAATGGAGCAATTTCATTAGGTCCCGCTCACGCTCCAGCGTCCTTGAAATTGGTTTCAAAAACCAACAATTTATATTCTATGCCTTCAGCGTCCTCATCGTCCGAGTGTCCGAGTGGACCAACCAGCACGCGGCTCACGTTCGCAGCAACAGCAGCAGCAGCGAACTCGTACGACAAACTTTCAGTCCGCCGGTCCAATGAACGATGGTACCACTGGGGAACAGGACACCGGAAGGAAACCCCTGCCCTGCAGGCGTGCTGGCTGACGTTACCACGAGCACGGTTCACGGTTGGCTTCTGCGCGGCTCGAGTGGCCCATTGCCTGGGGAGGGGGGTTCTGATCAGCGTTGGTTCGCACCAGCAATGTAAATGCAAAGAAATGGCATATTAGAAAGTTTCGTGTCGGTTGGTTCTCGGTGGCCATGGCGTAAGTCTCACGGGAACGAAGCCAACCAGGACGACGACGAGTCGACGTGGCAGCGCCATGAAGCGCCAAAGGTTGGCCAAGGGCGTGAAAGTAAAAATTGCCACCAAACGATTATGATTATGGGTTGCGAGCAAGCACACCGAGCAACGATGACGATGGTGATGAGGATGATGATGATGATGACGTTGGTTCGTGCTAGCTAATCCGTTGACTCGCAGTTTAAGAGTAGTTTGATGGTGTAGTCAATGCTGCCCGTTCGCTATAACCATCTCGGTGTAAAGTAACACAAGCCACGTTACGTTTTGATGATGTACGTAATCATTATTGATTAAATCATTTACGGTGTCGAGCGACTAGACTAAATGATTCATACTCGTTTTGGCCGGAAAATTGGTTTACACAATTTGGTGAAATGGCGAAATTTTGCACCACCATGGATTCCCTTTTGTTGCTATCTCAGCGAAACCAAAACACACATCAGCGGTTGTTATCAACCGCCACCGAGCAGGCGTTGGTCAGGAAATGGCGCAGAAAAAGAATATCAGTTCAGTGCTTGCTACGACCTCCTCCTTACGGTTCGCAAGGATTCCCTTCCAACGAAAACGAAATTCGCAAATTCCGCTCCGATTGCTGGCCGTTCCGCGGCTTATGTTAACGGTTCAATTACGGGATCAATTAGAGAAATGAAGCGGCAGCTTATTAGGAAGCTCGGGTGGATCCACTTTCACGTTCGCCGACGTCCACTATCGCGAGATCCACTGGTAGAGTACACGCGCGAACCACGAGAAACTCGTTAAGAGCTTAACCGCGTCTCTTTGCCTTTTGCGCTGATACCCAGCTCAACTCTCTGAGCTTAACTGCGTTCGCCTTTAGTCTGATAACTAATGAGGGGGAGGGGGAGCATAATGAGGGTAAACGATTTTCCTCTTTTTTTTTGGCTTTTTTGTGTGGTTATTCCACTGACCGGTCCTTAGATAATTGGATCCAACTAACTGACGCTGGTGCGATAGTGGTTTAAGCTGTCAGAAATTATTTGCTCCAGCACTTTCTGGTTTTTTCTTTCGGTTGCAAACGAAACAGCAGCTTATCGTAACTAGATAATAGTCTTCATAATGACTCAAAAACTTTATAATGATCCGATATGATAGGATATGATGGACAGCACCTGTTAGATTCTGTAGCGATGAAAACAGCATCGTCCAGCTCGCAAACCTGCTGAACAAGCGACATTTGAACGATTTCAAGTTGAATGATTCTCACTGGACGTCGCACGATCTGCACTTATTCGGCGTTCATGTTTAATCTATCACTTGCTATGGATGGACAAAATGGATTCGCATTTCAACGAAAGACACGAAAGCAGAGAGTAGAGAGAGTGCTCACTCGTCTCGCCCCGTTAGTGCACTCAACGGATCTCATCAGTCTCGTTAGTTTGGCTGACACTCGAGACTGTGTGCCATCGGTAAACGTTTACCGGAAAGATCCGCACATTTCCGGTCCCTTTCGGTATCCTTTCAGTTCCCCGTCCGAACCGAGGGAGGAAATCCTAAAAATCATGCTTCAGCACCGATGCTGGCTGGTGCTTCTGGCCTTTTTAGCCAGAGGTTTGGTGAGACAACAGACCCGAAATGGAGAACAGCTCACTTGAACTTGCCGCTCCAGTCGCTTCATGAGTGGAAGTGTCTCGGTACGGATTTCCGTTTCCGCTTTCGGTGTCCGCTTTCGGCACACGGTGACCTCGTGTCGTCAAGGGGCCCGTCATCGTCAACATAACGTCATCAGACGTCCACTCGAAGAGGTCTTGCAAACGCAGGAAATGTCGATAAATGTACTCAAGACCACATCCATCTAGTATTCATAGAGCGTTGAATTGATGTCCCCAATCAGTTGGTCTGCTGTCGATTTGCCATACTTGTACTATTGCTGTTTCACTGAAGGCTCGCTGAACAATAGTGGATCAATTATAAGATTTGCACCTCATGAATAAATTGTCCTCGAAAAGGGTTATTTGTGAAGCTAGATTCTTAAGCTACCAGTACACGGAAGCAGCTCTCATGAGCAATAAACTATTATTGACTTAGTGCAAACGGTCACTTGACGCCTTGCAATATTTTTTTAAATCTTGCTCGAATAAACGAATGTAAAAGGCCAGTGCCATTGCTATAAACATTTAAAAAAACAACTGATTTACATTTACAATCATGCAACAGCTTTATAACAGATTTAGCATTGCATTAACAGCGTATATAAAATCGGTTTGGTCAAAAAAAAAGTCAAGCATACTTCCTACTGGACTAGATGAATCAAACAACGCAATTACAATAACAAACTTTATGTTGCATGCCTGTTGAATACTACTGATATTTCAATATTTTGTATTGGCAGTTGTATATTTGTTTGTTTGTTCTTTGCGTCCTATTGTTTAACTCAACTACAGAAGAACGGGATCGTAGATAGATGATAGCATTGCATTCAGTAAGCAAATGTTAAATCATCAATATGTAAACAAACGGTCATATAAAGAAGCTACTAACGCCAACCATTATACAGAAACCCAGTAAAAGAAACACACAAACTTGCATTCAGAAAGCAGTATGCATCGCTGCTACATTGTGCACCGAGGCAGCTTCATCGCTTACAACCAGCCGCTCTACAGAAAACCGCACAAATGCACGCACTCCAACGCGCTTCATGTTTTCCTCCGCGACACGTGGCAACAAAGACAAGCTGACATGAACGCGTCAGTGAATATTTCAAAGTATAACCCCTCACACCCCCACACTACAGGCTTCCCTACCAACTTTCTTCTTGTAAAAATCAAAAGCCGAGCACCTAACAGTTCCGCGAGAATGCAGACGCAACGAAATGTATCCTTCAACCACGTGTTTCAATGCCAGGACTGTGGCTGCTTTCTCTTTTGTATCTCGCCCCGAGAAAACGTTTGTTGGCATAATTTTCCCACCGAAAACAAAACTCCCACCAAGAAGCTCCCGTCCTCGGGGGTTGGTACGCTCGATGAAATTGTAAACGCTTCGTACGCTTCGTACGCTTCGTACATGGTGCTGTTTGTCGCGCATCGTGGAACTGTTGAAATGGTTCACTGAGAACTGAGGTGCGATGGTGCGTCTACACATGGCACAAGATTTATGCCAACGTTCCCCGTTCTAGATTTTTCTGTTTAAGCATGAGCTGGAGCTTGATATAGACGAACACGGCACTGCGGCGTAGTAGTGGCAGTGCGTTAGCGACACAAACAAACAACAAACTTGGAAGATGCGCCGGTTCATATTGTTCTCGAGTGTGTTCTTGTTGTTCGTGAAAGAACGAACACGAACCAATTAAGCACAATGCGTTTCGGAGTGTTTCGCGTGGCAACTCGGTAGCAAAAAAAGAGAAGGGACAGAGAACAAGAGCACAGTCTGGAAGCTTCAGTGTGTAAACATTGCGCTTGAGAGTTAAGCGAAGAATAAATAGTTGGGTTACGCTTTTCATAAACTATCCACAACTATATATTATGAAACTGCTTCGAGACTTGAGCATTACGATGCTATACGATGCTTAGAGATGATCAATTTATTTCGAGGAAGAACTTTTATTTGTAGTTTTACTTGTTGAAATGTGTAAGTATGTAACATTCACCTTTTTGGATGCACCATAAACAATCTAACGCACATCATTCATAGCGAATGTGTAATGTTGGTTAATAAACTCCTTATACTTCTCGAAAATCAGATCATTTTTTTCCACGGTTCTGTTGCCATCCCTTAACACCCTGTTGCGTAATCGAATTCCACCACATCACATCTACCCTACCAGACGAACCTGGAACGAGCGATTCCTGCAACAGTTTTATTTCCAGCACCACTCACACCCAGACCTGTGAGCTCACTCGCCTCGTCTCGCCTGTGCCTCGTCGGTACACGTGATGTGAAGATGTTCTTCGCATCTTGCCCTTTTTCACGCTATCGCTCGCTCCACTCCAACACTTCGAAGGTCCCACACCAAACGAGACCAACGCATCGAATCGCACCCCGCGACGAAGGAGAGGTCAAAAGCTGTTCATCACACTGCCTCTGGCCGTGTTCATCACACTGCCTCGGGCGAGCTTCTTCGAAAACAAAGCGAAACACGGAAAGGAGACGGAAATGTAGACGGGAAAGACACTCTCCGATTACTTGCACTCCGAGGCCAACAATCAGCTTCTTCAATGCGGCACGACGTAAACAACCACGGACAAACTTCCTCGCACTCACCACTCCAGTCTGCTGCACGCAGGTTAGCCCAGCCCAGCGTACATAAGATGCTGTTGGTGTTGTGAGCGATGGCAACAGGTCGCACCGATCCGGAATTTCCCGGAAAGCGCCGCCGACGGAAAGGTGGCGCCATTACGACACATTAAAGCTGCTGTCGTGGTAAATACGTATAAGTGACAATTTGCTACCAGCGAACGAACACCTTGCGTGATTCGCGGGGTGCCAGAAGTGGCGACGGTTAGGGTAGGTTAGGAGTAACGATGCTGTTTATCGACGATGCAATGCCTTTACACGTTTGATATCATTTTCACCATCGATCGTCTTCCATCAAAGGGGAGATAGCATACTTTTTTTACTCAGACTTTATCAATCTAAATTCAACTCAGTTTTCTGCTTTCAAACTGTTGTACGACAGTATTTAATGTCAAATATTTATTCAGTATCCATGTGCGTAATGTATTGATTCAAAATTTTGCCTTCGTATAAGTCATGTGAAGTGTCTATGCAAATGATTGATGACATGGTTTGCAGCATAGGTATTATGTTCTACCCAGAATCGTTAACCATATTGCTCGATGCTACTAACGCCTGCTGTGAACTCACAGTCAACTACAACCCGTTCTCGCAACAGTAAAACTCTCAAGAGATTATTTAAAAATCGATACAAACACTCGAGCAAATTGAAGTCTGAGCTTCAAATTCCCTTTTCTTTAGGATAGAAAACACGTAAATCGTTATCGTTACCGTTATCGTTATCTGTACCATAATGTTGAACTAACATTCAGAACATGCGAAAGGGATTGGCCGATTTTTCTAGAAAGCTGATCTCCGATAACAATATGGTAAGGAATTGCATTGCAATTAAAAACACTCACCACCCGCAACTTCGAGGAAACAACCTTATAAACGCTTCGTTTGTAAACAACGTGTTTGCAGCAATCAAACCCCTATTGGCAGAGCATTATTTGTGATCGACAAAACAATATATGAAGTTCGTTCGGAGTTAGTTTTCTACTGTACCTGCACATGCATCATTTATTATTTTTTTAGGGATAATCTTGATTCTAAAACTACACAATAGTATTAGAGCATAAGTAAGGAGAAATACGCTAGAAACCAAAACTAATAACATGTCAAGAACCGCATCTCACCAGCCAAACGCATCTCCAAAATCAAATGCCACGACTTGTCTTAAATGCCGGGAATTTCCTAGAACGATGGACTCGGCTACACCCCCCCGAATGGTCCCACGTATCACCTCTGCAAAGCCACAATCCCCGGGTGACCTCAAGCGAAGCCACGATAACCCAGATCGACCCTCGACCCCCCCGTAACATTTTATTCATTTGATTGATATTGCTTCTTAATGACGAAAGTTACACAATGCCACCAAAAACGGTGATTTTTTTTCTGTTTACTCGATGTTAGCAACGATCACTATCGCGACCGACCGCCGGGACCACAGGAACCCCAGAGAGATTGCCTTGACTTTTCGATGTTCGGTTGTCAGATAGCAAGCAAGCAAGGGCCTCACTCTTGGTCCGTCATTGGTTAGGTCCCAGTGCTAATCTTGGTCACCGGTCTTGGTACCAAGGGTACGTAAATTTCGTTTGACCCCAAAACAGTCCCGGGTGGCCAAGTATCCCAGGAAGCCAACGAATGCGGACCAGCTGACCCAGCGTCCGTGATGTACGGTGATGAACCTGTCCAGACAGTGGATGTGTGTGTGTGTGTGTGTGTGTGTGGGTGTCTAAAAATAAGACAACCCCAAGGAGCGCACAGATTAAAGTGTGTACATCGATTCCAACTATGGCGAGCACAGCAGCAGCAGCAGCAGCCATTCTAGAAGCGAGTGGCCTCGTGCACTCTGCAATGGGCTGGTTGTTACCAGCCCAGACCTGACCCATCGTCGCTATCAGCGCTGAAGCGTAAACAACAACAAACCTCACGAAATCGCATCCATCCATCGGCCGGGCTTTCTCTGTCGGTGGCTGATCTGGCCACCTCGGTTGGTGAGCTTCGTGCCTATGCCTTACTGGAGGACGGAGTTTCCGCTTCCTTCGCTTCTCACGCAGGTGTTCTTCGGTGTTTGTGATGATTGCTGATCTAATTGATCAATCTGTTAAGATAAGCAATCAATCCGTACTGATACGCTGATGTCAATGTTTCGTTGCTCGTTGACCTTTCGATTTACTGAGGTACTGAAGGAGTTGCTTTCAATTTTCCCGCTACTAGGGATAGTATCTTTCGATCGGCATCGATCTCTGCGTTGTCCTTTGCCATTACCAGTTATCAAACGGACACCTCCAAGAGCAGAGCGCATAATGCTTCGGAAATCTTTTCCCCCCGAGCATCGTTTGCTCCCATTTCGCTTCGGACCGCATCGCTGACAAAGTTCAATGCGAGTAATCGTCCCGAACCGAACGCCACGACGCCTATCGACGTTGTTTTTGTTTAATAAATTATATGCTATAGCACATTGGCCGCCGTCCGCGACCAAGAATAGCTTCATCCGTAGCGGTGCTTATAAGCCCCTTACACACAATCGCTTCGCAGCCGACCGACGGGCGAGTACAGATTATTCCGACCGTACACCCGCTACCGATATCGAGATGCACTGCAAGCATTGATTACGGAGCATCGCTGCATCGAGCAACGAAGTGATAAGCGCGGATTTGGAGTTGCTCAGAGCTCAAAGTAGTATGTGGATTCAAAAACCGAACAGCCGAACTGTGTAAAGGTGTTTACAGTGCGCGCGGCGGTCGCACCGCCGTTGATGCCAGACGATCCGGGAACCGGAATCCGGATCAACCACCTCATCGAAATCGCTCGGAGAGTCGCTACCGAACCGCATGCCGCATGTCGTCGTCGTCGTCGTCGTCGGTATGTCTGTTTCCGTGACGGTCAAACCACCACAATTCATCAAAATCAATTAATAACAAGCATTAACCGGAACCGTAACACCAAAACACAGATTGTGCACGAGGATCCATCGTTCACCTTGTTTGTTTATCAGCGCCGAACATGAGCAGCCATCATCGAAGTAGTCATCGTCGTCGTCGTCGTTGTCGGCAACCTCGCGAAACAAACAACAGCTAGCCGCCGGCCACAATCTGCGCATTCCTGGCGTGAAGCTTGCCCTCGTGGCCGAGGCGTGCAAAAGTGGCCGCCAATCACTTGCTGCCCCCCTGGTGAGTGGACGGTGGCATGTTTTGCTTTTTTGTTTCATTCGCGTTGGGCTCCTCTCTTCTCGATTCTGGTGATGATTCATACAAGCATGGTACACGACAGACGGCATAATGAGCTGGTCAAGTCGTTTCAAGTCATGTTTTTAGTTAATACACCAAATCAAACATGAAGTATATTTGCGATAGACCAACACTGATCGCTGCATTGCATAAAGGAGCAAAAATCATCAAAATGTCTTTCAAAATATAAAAAACATTCAAAGTAAATCCTATCGGTAACCATATTTCAAATTCTCCCATCATTTGAACAACAGTCATCAGAATTATCGAGTGAATAGTTGTCGTTTTTTTTTTTGTTACAATCACGAACCCATGCCAACTGTTAATAGGTTTGCAAGGAGCTTTGCTGAGTCACGATGGTGTCATCGGTCATTAAAAAATAGTAAATCGAAAGAACAGTGTCTAGACTATACTTAGGACCGCACTTTCCATTCCCATAATTTTTAACGCGTTTTTTGCCCTATGCCCTTTGCCTTATCTTGTCGGAGGATGACTTTAAACTTGTTTTTTTAATCACTTTTTTGTTCATATTCTCCAATAGCGATCGTTCGTCAGTCTATTTGACATTTATATACGCGTGTTGTTTTAATTTGGTAATTTGTTGCATCAATCCTTTGTTTGGCTGGTGGACTTTCATAGAATAAAGTTAGAATATGGTTTTGACACATTTGGAGGGCATAATGCGAGGATTTCTTGTAATTTATCCAACCCTTAATATATTATAAAAATACACTTTATACAAATCTACTGAGCATACCTCATTTGAAGATGATAACAATCCACCTTTATCAGGTATAAATATAAAGAAAAAAATCGCTAATCTTTTCTCTAAAAAGTAAGTTAATTGTCCATGGTTACACCCTTTCACTGGTACTGGTTTGTCGATTTTGCAAGCAATTCAAAGCAGAACGCAATCGAAAAAATCGTTCAAACCAAGTTGATCCATATTTGATCGCTTCTGCAAATGACTAACAGATCATTCCAGATTTTTTGCTTCCATTGTGTTTTCGAAATCCTAGCAACAAGGTGCACTTTGTGCTCCAAATACAACCGGCAACATCTGATCTCTGATGGATCCTACTTGTTGATCGCTCTTCTCAGAAGCACAGCACCAGCAGTACGAGGGAAATCTGTTGGCAATATTTATTCTACGGAGAAACCCGCCCATCCGGCAGCTTCATGACAACATGTCCTCCTTTATGGTAACATATCTTCGCACTCTTTTCTGATTAGAACCATGGACATGCCACATCATCAACAAGCAGCATGATACAACCTGTCAGATATTTAATTCGTCTACAGCGCAAATTCTCCGTGATTCAGGTAGCAGGATGCAATTTTCATTTATCACAATCCATTATTCCAGACAAAAGATCCACACACACACACATGCATGATGCGATTTCAACAGATCATGCCTATACATGGTAAACATGCTCCATCAAATGCAACAGACACACCAGCTCGTTAGCTCCTTACAACCCAACGAAAATTAATATGAAAAAAAAGGAAGACGACTAATTTCGCAAACGAAAACAACTCAACAAGACGAGTGCACGTGCCGTTGGTGGCGGTGGCGCCATGCCAGACAACATTCCAGCCATTCATTCCGTCACTAATTAAGTCCCGCCAAGCGCGTCACTACGAGAAGCTTCCCTTTACTGCGCCAAATCTCGCTCATCAATGCGCAAAAAGATTGATTTCGGGTTCGTCTCGCCAAAAATAAGGAAAACAAAACAACCAGACCAGACCCCGCCCCGCCCCGCCCGTTGTGGATCCGGCTGGAACTTGGCGCCACACCAGTTGCGCCCAATTCGACGACTCCTGCGCTCGACGACTCCCGTACTCGACGGTCCTGGTAAACAAGTGGCGTATAAGGTCACATCTACGTCAAAACTCGATTCCAAATTCTTTTCCATTTCCTCTGTTTTACTTTGGTCCAAGCATCCCGAGCAAGATCAATGGACGAGCGTGGAATTTGTGGTTCGAAAAACAAAATGCAATTATTTGGCACACTTTTTGCGGAATTTAGTTACTTAAATGGCGTCTGCAAACGAAGCACCTCTCACGTTCATTAAATGCGTCTCAACCCTCTCTCTCTCTCTCGCACCGAAGGGTACAAATGATGGAACGAATGCTTTTCCCTGTCACGGCCATTCCCTTCTGCCACCTTGGCACCGTTGGTTGACTGGCGGGAGCGAATATTTATCACTCCCGTACGGCTGACCGGCCCAGACCGGGACCAGACAACGCTAAATGCATCGACGGCCCCCGATGGTTGGCAATGGCAGCATTCGGGTGCGACGCCGCGCGAGATGAGCCACGAAATTGGACCATTACCGCGACGATTCGCGACGACGATTTTTATGCTTTTGTTTACCGCAAAAACCGATTCCGCTTCAATGTTCCCGGCGGCTTGACGGTCTGACCGCGCCCGGGGTTGCTGATTGCCACTCGACTTCGTGGTTCGAGGTGTTGTTCCTTCACTCTTTTAATATTCTTGTCATGTTAACGGTCAATCTCTTTCCCGATTTTATGTGGCTTCTGCTTCTGCCACATCTCCTGGGCCACCTTTTGTGACTGTCAGCCTTGCGTTCCTCGGCTGGTCGGCCGAAAACTAATTTTAAGACAGCAACTCTCTCTCCTTGTCTCTCTCCACACACTACATCCTCAGCAGCGCGAAATTCTATTTTTAACCGACATAACTCGCGGGTTCCCCCGCTATTGCCCCTTCATCATGAGCTGTCGAAGTCAAATTTACGACTCCGGACCATGCGGACTCCTCCCCGGGGCCATTTACCGGGAGGCTTTCAAGCGCAAAAGCAAGCTCGTTAAGTGCGAGCGACAACCTCCGTTCTCTGTCTGGCAACTGGCCCGTCTATTAATAATCGGCAATGGCCCCAAACCGGCCATCATCAGTCGGAGGGCTAACATCGCGATCATGCTGCAGTATGATTTGCACTTTTCGCATCCTACGCCTCGTACGGCACTTTACGGTACTGCTAAAGCGATCGAAATGGTGATCGGTGGTGATGCTAAAAATAGGTAACAATCAGGAAGCTCGCAGATATTTGAAACGAAGTGTAGCGTTAGAAAAGTCAGAGAGTGAAAGAAAGAGCCCCCGAAAGGCAACATAAGCGTATCGGAGATGTTCCGCGATCAGTCTGCCAACAACCAATAGGATTAAACAAAAATTTTGAGGATCTCTTTTGAAAAAGAAATAGTAAATGTGTTTTCGTTTCGATGCAAAAATATCGCCAAACGAATGCTTTGCCACCTAAATGCTTTCCACCCCAAAATAATTGGAAAGTCCCAACACCAACAGATTGGAACGCGTTAAATGGCGGCATCAAATGGTGTTTTGCAAATCATCTATTAACGGCTTAGGGCACGACGATGAAGACGAGAACGACATGGACGACATTCACTATCCGCTACAACAAAACTACATCGGGCATCTTGGATCGTAAATCATTTCGCTCTTCACTCCGTTCACCCGCAGCAGCAGCAGCATTGCAGATCGAAGATGGATTTTTTCAAGCACTGCCTGCGGCCACAATCTTGCAAGCAAAGGGATCGGAACATGGCAGACTACTAGCCACGGATCGATGCATTCGGTTTTCGGCCAACGTTCTGCCTTTCTCTGCTCAATGCGCGGGCGGAGCGATCGATGTTTCGCCAAAGGGATAAACGCTAAATCATTATTGAATCCTTCAACCTCTGGTGAGAGAAGGAGAGAGAGAGCGAGAGTGAGTTGAAGGGGATCTCCATCAGGCATACGATGCCCACCTTTATGCTTAATGGTGTATATGATCCCGGTACCCGGCCTCGCCACAACCTTTCAACCATCACATTATGCTTCATTTAGCCCTTCAACGCCATCGCCACCCTCATCATCATCATCATCATCAGCGTCACCATCGGCGCGTAGCGGCCCTCAACGGTGCACGATCACGATCACTAGTTTGCAGACATGGCGGCAACTAACCGCGGAGATTATCCGCGCGAGCTCGCAACAATGTCGTTTTCCGATTTGTCGTGTCGCGGATTCGCCCATTTATCACTCCCGACGTCGCCGGTCGCTTCCGCTGACGATCCGCTCTGTCTGTCCGCCCTCGGCACGCCATTGATGTAACAGCGTTGTTGGTCGCCTACAAAACACTTCCTTACGGCACGGCCGGCCGATGGCATGGCGCGAAGTGGCGAAGTTTCATAATGATTGCATCAGCAGCAGCAGCAGTGCACTCGATCACGGACACGGTGTCAGATCGGATCGGATCGGAGTACCAGCACGTTCTAAACCTATACATTCCATCGGCAAACGCCGACAGCAGCCGCAGAGATTTGGCAATCGGAGCGGACCGAGACCGACGGGCGAAGGGTCGTCGTCGTCAAAATGAGGTCGCTGGAAAACGCTGGAAAAGGGGTCGAGGAGTGTGATTACTGATGGCATCCTCTGCGTTTCATCCACCGTACCTCGTTCACCCCCACTTCCCTCCCTTATTGACCGCCCGGTTAACCTACATTACGTGCAGCGCCTCCCAGACCCGGCCGGTTCGGCTTGGATGACCGCCCCACAATGAACCCCATTTTGCCGCGTCGTCGCGTTGACTAGACGACGACGACGACGCCGCTGCCGCCACCGACGGGGGGGCCTCTTCGATTGCTTCGATCGCGCCGGCATATTATCAGTGTTTGGGTCGGAAACGTCATGTTCGCGATTGCCGATTCCTGATTCCCCCGCCCACCCGGCTCGGTCGGCTCGGACATGTTGAGTGATAGTTTATTTACTACTGCCGAGTCCCTACCCGCGAGAGGAGCGCAGCTACTCCTCTTCGCGGCGAGTTCTGCGAGTCCACCCGCTACGTCCACGGAACCCGTCGAAGGGCTTCAACTTTGTGGAGCAACTTTTGCGTTGCAACTAGTGCGTTGAGTTAATCCTGGTTTGAAGGTGAATACTAGGGAGTTGATTGATACGATTCCAAAGCAGACGAAATGCGCTTCGATCACTTGCTGCCTGTAATCTGCAATCTTTACAGCAAAATTTAGATGGTGTATCTATTAACGTGTGAAATGCACAAAATATTACAAAAATATGGACAAATTTGTATGTTATTTTTTTTCTGTAGCCTCACATAGATTAATTTTTTTCATATGATATTAACGATATCACTGTACCATGTACAAAATTTCAAGTGTTTTAGATTAGAAGAAACGAGGATTAATATACGCCTATCAAAAGCAACAGTGTTGCTTTTCAGGGCGTCGGATAATTATAAGAACAGATACGAACAGGAAATACGACTTTAAACGACCGATTTATACGAACAGGAAAGCCAAATGTGTGCGCCAAAAGACGCAGAATATTTCACCACCAATTTATGTTTTTAATATTTAGGTTTAAAGAAAGTGGACCGTTTAGTGGAAATAAAAAGCTTGAAATCATCGGAATGTTATGGTAAATGATCCCAAAACATGAAATTAACAATCAGTGTTCTAATTGCGATAAAAATGTAAATGTAAAAAACTAGGAAAGGGTCATAGACTAGTCAACTGATGAACAAATATTCGAGATCCTTGATTGCCCTGGCTTGTTATCCCTTAGCAGCCTAATTAATACCTTTCGCCAGATTACGTAGCACTTTCGTCGTGTTCGTAGGATCCATTCGCACAATCCGTGACCGCCCAGGCCACAAAAACCGATTGACGTCAAACCGAAGGCATTATGTTACAAATCCCCGTCAATAAAGGGCAATGGTTTGCTTAAATTTATTTCTTTTCATCAGTGTGTCCTATGCAGCAAGATCATAGATTGAGGTAGAGACCTTTTTTTTGGGTTATTGTGGCCATGGCACTGTGGCAAAAATTGAAAGTTAATCAGCCATTTGGCAGGGCGTCAGCCATTTGATGCGAATTATTGTCATTAGATCGTCATCATAAGCGATCTACCGGGTATTCTTCTGGACGAAACTGCTCATGCCGGTTTCGTTACGATCGTGCGCTCCGCACAAATAGCTGATCGATGATCAACTGGCACTCAGACTCTCTATGAGCATAACGCGTGAGAGCGCTCAGATGATCATTCTACTGTGTGATCCTCGCCAGTGATGAGTGTTCGCGATCGCGAGTGGAAATGATGCTGTACGTGAGAAAGGGAAAGTATAGCCTGTTTCAGTCAGTTTTAATAATGTATGTATTGGAAATGTATAGCTGAAATGGAGGTGAAGTGCAACAAGATGGCAAATTAAGTGACCTTAACTGTTCAATTTTTATTCGATTTTTTATGTCAAGGTAAAAGCTTAAAAAAGCATAAAAGAATATAGAAATATTACACGTTTATTTAATATCGCATCCTAAAGCAAAAACCGACCTATAAAATGAAACCTTCCTTTTCATTTTATTACTCATTTCTTGGCGGAGATATGACCTATACCGGTGTGTTGCCGGATTCGAAGTGAAACAGGCTTGATCTGCCGCTGCTCTGAGCGAACGAGATGGATCTGCTTCTCCAACGGCACTCAAGTGAGTGGTCCTGGGTGGGCATTAAAAAGCGATCCCAGCCGGTGGCGGCCGGATTGTGATGTGCAAACTGTGATGTCGACAAGATAGCAGCCAGCAGCGAAGCCGATCGTCCCATTCCCACACCGAGGGGGGAAAACGCGAACCTAGGAGCCAACGCCGTGCGTACTGCGTGTGTGTCTGTGCGAATCAGTGTTTACGTGGGAAAGCTGTGCTTGCATCGTGCCATTTGTGCCTGCACGACCTCGGTATACCGCCATCACCTTACCCGCGACTCTCAATCCCGGGTCCTGTCGATTAAGGAAAAACAAAAATCCCGTCCCGTCGTGATCGTCGCGTCGTGTACACGGTGCTACACCTAGTGCTAGTGCTCTTCGCTAGTGTGTTGTGTTCAGTGTAGTGTGCTGTAGGAGCCAACAACACCCAGAACCACCAACAAGACCGTGTTGTCGTCCTTCTTCGTACAAGCACTTCGCTTCGTTCCTTTCATCGTACTTCCGTCGTCACTCATTCCGTCAAAGCCTCGCATTCCAGGTTGACTAGCGGCTTAACGCAGATCAAACCAATACGCATCAACTACCAGTGTGTCCAGACCAGTGCAGGAGCATCAACGCAAAAGAACCGTTACAACCGCGAAACGCAAACCGAACACGTTCGCACACAACAGAACATTCGCACATCTACAATGATCAACGGGCGTACCTAGAACTATGCTGCGAGTGTCCTCCGTTAATTTGTCTTGACCAACCAGAAAAAACTCCGAGCCTAGTGTGTGTACGGGTGTGTTTTTTGTGGCAGTAGAAGAATTTGAATGAGTGCTACCGAACGGTGCTGCTGGGTTGATTTTGTCTTCATTTTCAACAAAAACTGCTCGAAAATAGTAAACTCCGGACGAGAAATCATCTCGTCCATTGTCGTCGTCGGCGATCGTTGTTTGTCGTCTGGTGCAGCGCTCATCTCTGTTCATCCCACACCGAACGCACTGCTGCGAAGGTAAGTTTTGTTGGCACTCGATTAGTTTCCAACCCAACTTTACAATATACAATAGTTACAAATCTTTGTTAGGATAAAATTTCATTACAAACAAAAAACCTTGCTCAACTGGATCAAAGTAAGCAGAGCAGTTTGGCAGAGCATGAGGCAGATAAGATGAATCAAAGTAACCTTTACTGGATAATTTGAAATGTTTGGTGGCGCAACAAAGCCCATTTAGGACGATGATTGTAATCATTACTTCTCTTCGAGAATCTCTTCAAGATGCGAATGACTAAACTACACAACGATCTCGTCACATTGGCGCACACTAGCGCCACATTGGCTGCTGTGGCTAAAAAAAAAAGTGAGCAAGAGAGCTAAACAGCCAATCAAGAGACTAACCCACTATAATCGAAACATTTTCATTTCATTAGTAGTTTTTGCTCTAACCACAATAATCACTCGCAACAAATAGTTTCAAAACAAAACCATACACACAACGACCACTGGGACATAAAGATTGAGTTGACTGATGCGGCAAACCACACGCCCGGCGTCCGGTGGTCGTTGCAGCAGATAAAAAAAACACACACTCGAAAAGGTCACGACGGACGCGAGATAAAGAAAGTCCCTTCCCGATTGGGAAGTTTCCAGACGGCCCCGTGGTCCCTGGGCTTTCCAATACAGTTGGATGGGGTATTTTTTTTTTTTGCTTCTTCTTTCTTAATGTTTTGCTCGCTCGCATGCCGTCCGCTCTTCCCGACTCTCTACACGGGCGCGAGAAAGCTGAAAATGAGATGAGAATGAAAAAGGCGAGAATGTCAAATCCCATACATTTGTGACAGCCTACTTGTATCTTTACATTTCCATTTGTATGGGATTTGACATTCTCAACTTTTTCATTCTCATCTCATTTTCAGCTTTCTCGCGCCCGTGTAGAGAGTCGGTTCCATTATCAAACAAGGCGCAAGGCAGCAACAGCAGCGGCCTTCTTAGCCGTCGGTTCTTGCCAGCCTGCGCGCCAGCGTCGGATACGGTTTACGGTTTACGGTTTGGCGGCCAAGCGTATATACGGCACCAACAGCCCACCATCTAAGGTCGGTCCTTGGGTCGTTCAATTTCTAAAAATAGCTCCTCTCCGTTATGCTACGGCGACGGCGGGCGAACGGGTGCCTCTGACAGACGATGCTGCGAGGCCCTTTGCCCGCTCACTCGCTCTACCCACACACACACACACACACACACAGGCTGTCGAATCAGCTGTCGAACAGCTGGTCGCCCTCGGGGACGTTGCCAGCAATTGATATAGTGAGGGTCCCACAATTGGCCGGGCCCGTCATTGTGCCGCTGTCTCGGTTCACGATGAGGGTTTACAGCATCCGAGGCATGTCGGGGTTTATTTGTGTGTTTTTATGCTGCTGTTGCTGCTTGTTCCCTTCCAATTTTCTCGTTCACACGTACCCGCAGGACCCATACCGCCCGGTGTACCTTTCCGGGGCCCGCACATAAACACCCGAAGCCAGACCGAACGATAAGGGGATGCACGATACAGCAGCAGCAGCATAAAAACCGGCGCCATACACACGGCGCGGTAGGGTACGCATTACATGACAATTACTGCAGAGCAGCAAGAAGAAGGACGGACAAGGGCCACGGGTCACGATGAAGCGAACGGGTAACAAGCAGCAGGAGAGAGCGAGAATATCCAGATGAAAACAAAAAAGCAAAAGCTAAACGACAACCGCGACAACGACAACGACGACGACGACAACAACAACCGATATGTAGGTCATAGGAAACGGCAAATGAACGACGGACGAACGAAGGGCCTCGAAAGCCATGGACATGAACGACACATCGGTATCGGCCTGAGTGGAAGCTGCGTTACCGCAACTATAGTACTCGCAGCAATAACAGTGCAGCTTTGTTGGGCGTTGGTGACATCTTTGCCGATCCCCATCTTATGTCACGGATGGCGCTGGCCTCGCCGATGATGAACTTTCCTTTTGGGGCTCCACTTGGCGGCCACACAATAGGAACCAGTAGTGGGCAAGCTACTAGCTGCACACAAATACAGGCACACCAGGGACAGACAAGGAGATGGCGAAAGTCACCATTAAACGAGCGCACGAATTGACTTATGATGGCGGCATCCAGTCGGAATCAATGATGATGTTCACGCGCGTACCGAGTGATCGCCGCCGACGTCGTCGTCATGTTGTCGAGTCGAGATTGTCGACAGCGAGTGTGCGTGCGAGAGAGAGGACCTTGATTGACCATCGCGGTAGCATAAATATGCTGGAGCGCCCCACTGTGCCTTGTCATATGCTGTGATTTACCTTCACAAATAATCATCCGCGTTTGTTTACGCTGCACTCGATGATTGCACCAACACCACCACCACCAGCCCAGCAGCAGTAGCAGCAGCATCACCACTGGCTGGATGGAATGCAATCTCCGCGTTTCCCTCTTTCGGACCTTCGCAGGTGCTTCGGTGTCTCGTCTCGTTAAGCAGGGCTTTTGCTTTCGCACAATGATTGCCCAGCTCATTACGCGGCTGGTCGTCCGGCGACATGTTTTTTTTTCTTGCGTCAGGCTCCCAGCGAGGAAAGTAACCGCAGCATGTGAAACGATGGCGCGACATGAACGTGCGCGCACGCTCGCGTGCATGTCTCCGCAATGAGGGGAAGTGTACTGTAATGAAATTATAGTTCAAGGATCACGCGGAAAACTAGCGAATGTTGGTCAACACGCAAACCAAACGCTTGCAGATTTGCGTTTGTGCTATTCGAAGAAATGTTGCCATAAGTGATGTCTCTGCAATGGAACCGCAGTTTGATTTCAGATTTGATCCAAGTAAGCAGTGAGTTGGAACGCTGTCTATAGTTGGTGCTTGACTGACATACCAAACGTCAGTCATTTATATACCGGGTTCTATTTCTTCTGAGGTATTGCTTCTGAGGAATTCTCCTCTCAGAGCACCGATAAAATGGCATTAGAACTAAATCAGTGGATGATCAGGATACTCCTTTCGCTGCTCTCCTTGCATAATACTTGTACACTTGGTAGAGTTTTTTTGCTCCCATTCTATTCCGCTTCTTGTTGTACTTTGACCGCCCGACATCATTGCACGCGATGTCATTAGTGTCAATCCTCAATTGACGACCATTTTATCGACTTGGCCCTCCTTCAACGATATGCGCTCTCAACTCTCGTTTGTTGTACTTACCGGGATTGCTCTTCTATCCGAGATTCTTATCCTGAACATGTACAATCCACAACTTACTGCTTGGACTACGCAAGAGAAATTCTGGGCATAGTATTGGAGTACGATTCTGGAAATATTTGAATCGCTCTACACTGAACGGACTAACTCAAGCAAAACTAGCTCTGCATCCATATAAGGCTCAAATGGATAAACTACACCACTACACCAGCCGTTGTTTTGGACTATTGCTGCAGATTGAGACAGTCGGATCCCGCTGCCACGAATGGTGGAGTGGTTAGTGTGGTTTGAAAATTTAATGAAATCATTTATTTTCATTTGTCCGTCACCCGAGCGGAGAGATCCCCTTAGACAGAGCGAGAGAAAGACCCCTAGGATTGTGGCCCCTAGAGCGGGGGCTTCCCGCATGACTCGGTTGGGCTGGGTGCGCTACCATTTGGGACATTAATCTAAGTTGAGTCTATCAAAAACCGCCACGCCACGCCACGCCATGGCGCGCACAGACCAGAGTAGAACCTGGTGTCTACCAGCACCACTGTGACTCCTCCAAGCCAGCGTGGCCTGCATTTATCCTAGCGTATCTATTTCGAGCATCGGCCATGCTATCACGCACCGACGCCCACCATCGGCAATGGTCAATTTAGTGCCGGCCGGAGTGCCGCACTCCGCTCCGCACTCCAGCGCCCAGAGCGTCGTCAGTTCGTCAGTCTGGTCCGTTGATCTTCACCTCGCGCAAAACGGGATCTTATCGGGTGCAGGCGAACTGGCGAACAGCACGCGGCCAGACCAATCAGATCAGCTTTGCCAGGCGAGCGCCGGCTTTCGGGAATGTTTCTGCCACTTGCAATCATGATCCCGGGGCTGGACCCCGGAGCCCCGGGTGGACTCTGGACCTCTGGACTCGCTCACCTCAATCCATCTCATTTCTCCACATCATGCTCCATTTTTTTGTTGTTTTGCGCCCAGAAGCGGTACATGTGCGCCAGATTGACAACCAGCGGTAGACGGATTGCACTGAGCGACCGGTTCACGGAAGCACCAGCAGCAGCGGCATCAGCACCTCGATCGTTTGCTCTCAATTGGCGGACCCAAACCGACCACCACCACCACCACCACCACCGCCGTCTCCGCACCACCTACGGTCCACCGGTACCACGCGGTAGAACACAATTTATTCATTTTTATTCATTGGCCATTGGCGAAAGCAGTGGCCGACAGTGGCCGGCCCGTGGTTTGCCCGTGTTTGGCCCACGGTTTGCGATGTCATAATGTGATGCGATAGGCGAGATCGTACACGCTCTAGCACGCCGCGATGGCGCGATCTCATCGCGATCTCGCGGGGTGCGCGAAAATGTATTCAAACCATCATTAGTGGCCTCTTTTGATTTCATTATGGAGCGTGGTTGGGAGCCGGTGGATGGCACTTATGTTGCCAACCGTGTGCCCACCACTTGCTGCAAGCATACAGGTTGTTGTGGATTGATTTATGAGAGCCGTATTGGAGGAGATCCCGGAGCTGCTCGCCTTGCCCGTTTCTCGGTTTCCTTTTCTGCCAGTCTCTCTCTCTCTTTCTCTCTGTGTCGCAAGTTCAACGAACCTAGCCCGGTGGTGACCTATGCTGCCGTAGCCATTAGTTTGGCCAGATTCTTCCAGAAACCATCTGCGCCAATTTGGTTCATTCGCGTTTCGGCTCGATTCCCACAGGTCGCGCGGGTCACGGTCGTCTTTTTGAGGTTATGGTTTCCGTTTCATTCGTTACTGTGATGAGTTTCTGCTTTCTGCAGAGAAAATGAATGCAAATGTCGCAGCTGCTGCTCGAAATTTCGCAATGGAATTGATTGAAAATGGTGGCCATCCAGTTTGCTTTCCAAAAATGGCTTCCAAAAGATGCAATCTCTAGGCCAAGTGTTTGAAGTTTTGGAGTTTCCTTTAATCTTATTAAGATACTTGGATGGAAACTATTTCCAGCTGGAACTAGAGTGACTCCCATCGTGAACCGCAATCTCTAAACCAGGATCCACCATTTTGTTCGTAACGATGCACACCGTTTGCTACATTATCACTGGGTTTTTCACCATCAAAACAAATGCAAGCTTCAGCTGGCCAAACCATGATCTCATCAGCAATCGCCATTTGATGCGAGGGGCCGCACCAATGCATCATTATCTCCCTCTTGGCGACCCCGAATGCACGCGCCGCAGCGTGCAATGAGAGGAGTTGGCGGTGCTCCATCGATGACCATGTGGCCACATGTCTTCTTGTGAGAAAGAGCGCGCGCTCGCGTGTGTGTGTGTGTGTGTGTAATGGCCTCGTCCCTTTTCTATGTTACCGGACCGTGCTCCGGCCGAAGCTCATGCTATTTCACACAACAACAACAACAAAAAAAACAACCACCCATCCGGCGGACCGTGGGAGCCATTCCGAAACCATCACCACCTCGCCAAGGACTCTCTCTCTCGCCCGGCCATCATTGGCCTTCAACCGATGGCGCGGGGGGGGGGGGAGGACGTCGACGTTCGGGACGACGATTATTTCTTTCAATGAACCTCAATTAATCGGCCGACTCGCTGGCTGGCTCCGGGAACCCACCCCGCATCGCAGGCGAGGTAACGAGGTTCGCTTGATAGCCAACGATGCTGGCCTGGGTGATGACCGGGCGAGATGGGGCGTGCGCCATCACGCAGTTGGACAAGGCCGGCATACAAAATCTGTGACTCCTCTCCTGCAACACGATCTGTGCGATGGTGGAACAACTGATCTACTATCGATGTGATTAGAATGTTGTGTTTTTTTGCTCATTGATTTTAAGCAATATTTAATATTTTTTTGTTTTCTTTTCTTCTTCTTCTTCTTCTTCTTCTTCTTCTTCTTCTTCTTCTTCTTCTTCTTCTTCTTCTTCTTCTTCTTCTTCTTCTTCTTCTTCTTCTTCTTCTTCTTCTTCTTCTTCTTCTCCTTCTTCCAGATGCGATCCATTTTCGTCGGGCTGAACGCGATCCTGCTCGTGGCCGTCGTAGTGTTGCTGCTGCTCGACCAAAGCCACGCCACGTCGACACCGAAAGGTGACGCGCTGATCAGCCAACTCACACGCTCGCGCTACTGTGGCCGCCGGTTAACCGAAACGCTGGCCTTCCTCTGCCAGGGCCGGTATCCCATGCTGACGCACTATCGTACGGGTAAGTGCCGCTAACGCTGCCCTTTCGCCGGGGACATCAACTATTCATCATTCCGTCTTCCGCAGGATCGCACGCCGACTACTACCACGATCAGCAGCAACAGCAGGACCAGCAGGTGAAGGTCGAGGTGGCAACACTGCCGGACAGTTTGCCACACGGCTTCCCGTACCCGGGAACCGGAGGGCACCGTCGTAACCGTCGCAGTTCCGGCGGCATCTACGACGAGTGTTGCAAGAAGAGCTGCTCGTACGTCGAGCTGCGCGCCTACTGTGATTAAGCCCCGGGATCTAGAAGCAAGGATCAGGACCGCGATGACCGCGATGACCGCGAGCCCGCGATGTCGATTCGGGGCAGGCGGCACTTTCCGGCGAGGCGAGCGCGAAAATGGACAGAAACTTGCGCTGGCCAGCAAACACAAAGAGCCAGCACTCCGGCTTCCAGGACCGAAGTCGTATCGTTCTCTTCTTCAGCGTCTGCCGCCCGCTTCACCAGTCCATTGCTTGCGTATTATTATCCTTTTAGCGTTCTTTATTATCCACGGTAGTTCCCGTTATAATATGTACAAGTACTATACTACTCCTTAGTTTCCTTTCGTGTCTTTGTCCCTCTCCCCCGGGAAAGGGGTTTTGTTCATGCAGTTAGCGTTCCGTTCAAGGTTCCGGACACAACAAGTTCGCCCTGGCGTGATTGGGTGACCGCTTGGGCATCTCAAGCGTCCCCAAAACAAAAACCGGAAGATTTTCTGCCGGCGTTTTCGGATAATCAACTAACTTTTCATCTACATTTTGCCACCTCTACAGCTCTTAGGGGGGGTGCTCTCAATTAGGTTCCCGACTGCAACGAACGAACGAAAAAAAAAACACCACATACATAGCGCCCTCCTAACTATAATATAGCATTTCTGTGGTACGAACGTCAGCGGAGGTGAAGCGGCCAAACCAGCCAAACACAGCCAAGTGGAAGTGGTCGCGGTCGGCTGGATGTGTGGCTCCGCGAGCGTCTCGAAAGAATCTAGCCTGTAACGTGCGTGTCAAAGGGGGCGAGGACATGAACTACTGATGTAACTTACTAGTAAGCAAATCCGTGCTGTGGGCCGCGACCGGAGACTTCTCGCCTTCTGCGCCGAGTCGCGTCCCCCTCTATTGACCGGGGGGGGCCTCTTGCGTCTCTTGCAATGCTCTCCTCCGATATGCTTATTTATTGCGATGATTTGCGCAAACCATGCCATCGCGCGCTCCTTACTTGATACTTGATGATTTTTGATGATGCCATAGGGAAGAGATACAAAGAAAGAGCCGATGACGTTGATTCCAGGTCTAAAGCAGGAGCAGCGACGTTTAAATCGATGAAAAAGAAAAAGAAAACAGGGGTGGAGGATAGACAGCCATTGATACAGCCATACAGCAACAGGGCGCAATCCCGGACAAGCTGGAATATGATGTAGAAGAGGAAAGACAGAAAAAGGGTTGCAACAAGTTCAGGACAGGAACAGCCGCGGAAAACGCAGAACGATATGCCACCACCTACCCCTCTCTTCCATCCCCTCCCCACAACTGAATGTGATCGCATTTGCCTTCGGGCCTTCTTCGTGTGCCACTAGTGTAAGCCACATAGAAGTAAATTTAATTAAAGTGACTTTCAATCAATCATACAACAGTCAAACGACGGGCTCTGGTGTACCATTTCATTCGTTCCGAAACCGACGCACCGCACCGGCACCGACACTGACGACTCACTGGGGATCAGATCGAAGAGTTCAATTGGTTGCAACTGGTGAGACGTTAACTACGGGAGGAGAGGTACATGCTCGAGTGTAGAGACAGCGGCCACGCTGTCGCCAAAGTCAATTAAGCTGTTCCATCGCGCACCATCACCCTCGCGAGATCCAGATAAAACTGGACAGTCGGTACCCGTGTCTGTCGATTTCGATGCGGTGCACGTTTGATTCCGATGCGAATGAGCAAGAATTTTCATCATCTACGCGGTGAGGTAAAGGTAAAGGGGGCCGGCAGATATTTGGTTGGTTTATAAATACAGTTATATGTTCATTGTTTTCGAGTTTTCCTTTTCTGTTGTTATACTTGTTTATGGGTATGCTGTCGAAACACTGTTTCATTAAATGCATTACTTTCTTGAGCTTTTCGTAGAAGTCAATTTTAACCTTGTATCCATACTCTACTTATTACTTTAGTATAATTTTTCATCATCAATAAAGTGATACTTTATCGATTGGATTTTGGTTCTTTTCATCACTCAAGTTTTAAACAATTCTTGATGTGGAATTGTTCTAATTATTACTTGAATGGAATTGTTCTAATTATTAATAACCTTCCATTTTGTTGGACTTTCCTCTTCTCAAACTGCAAAAAATGGTCTCCATGTTAGGGATTGTAACAGTTTTCCAATAATTAGTTCTCAAAAACTCATGAACAGACTTTTCGATCTCATTAAAATCTAGCTGACGTCGCAATCAAACGATGACGGTACTCTTGTCTTATCGTCGGAACACAAATCTCACCCAACTAATCATCTAAACTCAGCTAGAAACTGCATCTAGCCAAGCGATCCAAATATATGCCCGGAGGAACTTCCCAACAGCATCCTTGCCGGTCGCAAGGAAAAGTTGTGCAGCTCACCTGTGCAGCAGTATCAATCGGTTTTATTACACAGCGAACAGGCGGAACGAGATGACGAGAAGCATTCGGGAATGAAGCCCGTGGCCGGCTAGATACTCGTGTACGACCTACAAACAGTTTCTATCAATTTTGTCACAAAAACCTACTCCAGAATTTGGCAAAGTTTGATAATTAGCACGATACGGGTACGGCTTTGATGGTAGCAGTGTACGGCAAAGTTTCAGCTGGATGCCCATAACCGATAGGGCCCTGTTCGGAAATGGTGGTTTTGATATCATGTCATCATGGATAAGATGGACGCCGTAGGCCATCTGCTCATATGATGACCCGTTTTTGGATCCCTGCCGTACATCAATTATAACTCCTCTGCAGTGAACATGTAGGATAACGTACCAGAACAAGTTTACTAGCAACAACTCATATCATCATCCCTGAAGGTGTGTTCTATGTTGCTTCATGAGCTCGTAGGCAAGTAGAACCTCAGTGGGCCAATGAAACATTTCGTTCGCGGTTCTGTTCTGCAAAGCTACAAATATATTTTCATTCTAATAGTAGTACACACAACTAATTTCGTACATGTGGCCTTTTTGGGTCACAATCCACTCCATCGGCCTAACCGTAGTATTCAGCAGTATTCAACGCTTTAGCAACGTCTGGTGATACCACCTTGCAGTAGGACATTAGCTCGGGCATTGTACATCCTAATCTACAGCACGGATGTGCATCTTGGAACACCCGACGGAAGCGTGCCGGTATCGGGAACGAGAGTCCCGTTCCGCTGTGATCGAACGCGTCCTGGAAGAAGGAAGCTACGAGAACGGCGGGAATTCGTTTAGGAACCGTTTCGAAGAGAGCGGCCGGGAAGAACGGCACCATCACTCACCTGCTTTCTTGTTTACATCGTGCATCGAAGGGTATTCATCACATATGAAGCTCATCGCATCGGTGAACGCCTTACCGCAGTACTTCGGTGACGCCGACACCCGCTCGACGGTTCCCAACATCAGCAACAGGCACAGAGGAACCGCCATCATGTTGCATCGTCGGGTTGTGTCCATCTGCTGCATCATTTTTTCCGAAAGCCACTTGGCACTGTGCACTATCTAAGATTCGAGCACGCTGCAAAGAACAAACCTATATCCTTTTACCCAAACGACTGCTCAAACCATAGACTATCTGCAGCACTTGTAGTACACCTTGCACGGAATCCACGAAACAATAGAATGAATGAACACCTGGAGACACTGGTTGCTTTTATACCTCCACATCCGTGCGTAGTGCTTGGCGGTAATTTATTCCCGGGTTAGTCTGGATCCTCCTGGAAGCCGCTGCCAAGGATACTTTGGTTTTGACACGCCACGATCACTTCCGTCTGGTGGTGCATCATTGCGCCATTTAGTATGCCAGACTTGCTTGCATCTTGTCGTGCCAGCAAGGCGACCAATCGTCGGCCTACAACGGTGACGGTGTCAGTAGCTATTAGTGCATTTGCCCAAATGCAAAAGCTTTTCGCGTCATCCGTGCGAATCAAATGGCGCAGCAGACTCATAAGCCCACTCGATGTATAGCAGTGCGTTTTCCTAGTAAAAGTAGGTAAGGAAGGCTCCATAAAATGCATTTTTAAAATGTCAACAATGTCTGTGTTCTATTGCAATGTTCATCTATTCTATTCAATATATTGTATAATTAAACAGTTTGAGGCATGTAGCCATGTTTGAGGCATTCAATTTTACTGTTACATTTTAAAACTAACAAAAGAACTTGTTATGTATGCAGTTTTCGTGTAGAACTTTACAGAACATATTATGTTCTCAAATCGCATCAGCTGTTACAGGTCCTAAATAAATCCTATTATAGGAATAAAAAGTAATCCCTTCTTTCAGGGTTGGTAAAGGTTTTAGGGGATATTTAAATATTTGCTAAAACGCATATACCACTAACAGCAATGGGTTCAACTGAGTCATTACACCAGCATGTGCTGAATATGTTAATAAAGTTCTTTATATTTCAATACAAGATCGATAAATCGTTTGCATCGTGGATGAATCGTAGCAGCATTTTCAGCTGCTTCTTTTAACATGGCATCCAATAATGCGAAGCTTATCATATTTCGAATTTAATACTTACGCATCTAAACACATTGCAAACTAGTACCAGTTTAAATTAAGATAAGTGTTAAGCTGCACAAGTGCTAGAATATAATATAATTTACTTTCAATATGATAGCTTTTAGTGTGTTTTTGTTTCGTTAATAATTTTGTTTCGTTGTTAATACACAATAATGGTTCACGAAAGTATATCACCACCATGGTACCTCACTTTTCCTATTGTTGTAGAAGAGAAATGTCCATCATGATTATTATTTGTCCATCATGATTATTATTTACGCGTAAATTTACAAATTAATGCCAAAACGTTTACGCTTCGATATGTTTACATGGCCGCGTTAAGGAAATTAAGATCGTTTTGTGGAAAGAAAGAATTGAACACACTAACAATGATCACTCACTATCGATGTAAACCACAAAAATAACATATTGCGTGCCCTCCCGTTTGCAAACAGCTTTTACGCTAGGTTTCACGCTCCACGGACCTATAATCGTTTGACAGCATGTAAACGGCAAGCGTAAACGTTTTGGCATTAAATTTTACGTTTACGCTAGAGTTTACGTTCCGTGTAGCAGGGCCCCTTTGATTCCATAAAGACTCCCGATAACGATTGCGATAAGGTTGCCTTTTTGCAAATGCCAGTATATTGATATCTTTATTTCATGATCCATTCCATTTCCTTATAATCCATCGAACAACGCTGTCACACAATTAAAAAGCAGTGCTCCTATGAGTTGAGAGCTAAATATAGCGAAGCTGCCTGCCTCAACCGCGTTTAGAAACGAACATTGTAGTGCAGTTAATACAATTTAAAAGTCCGATAATGTCGGTGGCTTGATAGAACCGGGGGGGTATGTTTTGTACGTTTTATACACATTTGTACGAACGAAAGCTTTGGACGCTAGCAACTGGAGCATCAGCTCCATCTCTGCATCCTTTCAAGATCCAATATAAAATATACCGATGCTTGGGTCCAAAGCACAATTCCAGCAGCATCGTGCAGCAACCCAGCCTTCGGATCAGGATACGGGGCGCTTAAGCGCTGGGTGTCTTGCAGTACTGCAGTAGCTGGCTCATGCCGCACGGCCGCAAACAACACTCTTCGACGATACCACCGCGACCCTTGCGGAACCGTGCCGGTATCAGTTCGTTGTGCGCCGTTCCATGGCGATACATGTAGTTCGACGGGTACATCATGTTCATCCACATCGGCACCGAGCGCTGATCTTGGTCCGTTGATCCACCAACCGTCTGCAGCTGCTGATCGAGTATCATCTGTTGCTGCGTCGATTCGTCAGCGTTCATCCACTCGTCACTGCCCATACCATCCCCTTTGAAGGCGTCCACTGTGAATAGTGCAACGGCAATTGTCATGCCAATCTGTACTGCTTGCATGCTGTACTACTTACGACTTTTTTTGTTGGTCGAATGCAGATCCGGGAATTCATCGCACAGGAACGAGAGTACTTTCACCAGTTCGGCCCCACAGTACCGTTTGTTGGCCGACACTATCGTCACCGTCCAGAGTATCAGGAGCATCTGCAGAACAACGATGCTGCTACTTCCGACACCTTTGGATCCGGACATCTCGATCGGGACTTGTTCGATGACGGCAATCGCAGAGCCAAGAAGGATGGTTGTCTCCGTGGGATTCCTACAACAAAAAAATGGAATACAGACAGAACGGCTTTTGAGTGTAACGTTAAGTGAAGATTCAAGGCATATTCTATTCCCAAAGAGGTCACATAACGACTATATTCTTTGCAGTGAAGCACAAATGGCGTCTTCCTTTTCCAGAGAATATTTATTCCATCAGTGGGTTCAGGGACGATACAGCTTCTCGGGTACGCTCTAGTGTAAATGCGGTTCAAAGGCAGCAGCAAGCACGGTCGTAGCAGCAATAGTGTAATATTTCTGGTTTCTTATGAACGTTATGACCCGGGCGTTCTAGTCGGCGCAATAGGAGCGGAGCGTGGCCAGGGTGCAACTCTGAATGCAACATTCCTTCACCACCTGGCGGCGCACTCGATGTATTCTGCCCGATTGCAGATGTCGGATGGACATCAGCGCCCGAGAGGCTACGTCCGCTGAGCGGGCTTGCAGTTCGTTCAGCTCTTCGATATCTTGCCGAACCTCATCCAGCCCCACATCACGGTTGACGTCTGGAAAGGAAGCCACACCACGGATGTTTTCTGGCAGACGAGAACGATGGTAAACGGTAAAGGACATTTGCTAGCTGGCGGACCGAAGCCGCAACCGGCGCTTGGCGTACCCGATTTCTTGCGCATTCCGTTGTACGAATTGCATACTTTGGCGAGTGTTTCGCTAAGGATTCTGCCACAGTAATGTCCCCTGCGCTGTGAGCCATCA
Source organism: Anopheles darlingi (assembly GCF_943734745.1). Lineage (NCBI taxonomy): Eukaryota > Metazoa > Arthropoda > Insecta > Diptera > Culicidae > Anopheles > Anopheles darlingi. The sequence goes on from NC_064875.1 coordinate 13,863,410, forward strand.
TCGCTATACGATCCATAGGCACACGGTACCAATAACGCGAGCAACATCAACATGACCGAGAGTCGGCAGTGACCGTTTCGATGCATTCCTGTATCTTGCATCTGCAAAGAAACGTTCAATTCGCTCAATCTTAGCGCACAAAACCCGGGCAAACCAGCAAGTGGCAAACGAACTGCAGCGTGTACTGTCGAGCACTAGATTCACTCACGCTACATTGGATTTGTTCTAATATTTGAGTATTCCATTCTTGTGATCAAAGTCGTGTGGATTTGACTCTTAAAAAGGTGTTTGATTCTTTAAAAAATGTTATGTTCCATTTTCGGGATGCACTAGCTAACACTGAATTACACTCAAAAGGGGGTATTAAAAGATGCCTTCAACCAGTTCCTCCCATAATCTCTAGCGATTTAGTAATTGCACCAATGTTATTGTTGGTTTAGGGACCACATTTTCTAAATAAAGCAGAAACTGATTCACTTGAATCCTTTCGAATAAAATCAGACTTACCTCGTTGGTTGCTGGTGGTTGATGGAACCGTTCTTCGTGTCGCTCGCTTT
>NC_064875.1:13868966-13873966 GCF_943734745.1 Anopheles darlingi
CAAGTTACTAAGCCGGACCAACTGAAGGTAGAAAAGCTGTTAAGAGAAAGGACAAGATTACTTTTAAAATAGATCGTGGTTTTCGTTTAAATCCCAGTGTACACGTGTGAGCGAGTGTGTTAATAATAATAACAGTTGATGATAGAATGCGGGTAAAATGGTCGATTCAACGAAAGACATTCTCATTTCGAATTCGTTCGGTTCACTAGGACGTATAGATTTGGGTTGCATTCGTGCCTTTTGCTTAAGCTAAATCCAGTGTTATCTAGCGCAGTGCACTAGAACGATGCAGCTTTAAGGCGAATGGTAGCGTGGAAGTAATAATAAATCCCGCTAAAGTTGGCTTATAATCACAAAGAAAGGAAAGAATCAGAGAAAGAGATGTTTTAGAAAAAATATAAAGATATACGGTTTATTATTTTTTTTAATTTTATATGTTGCATTGCTGCAAACATCAAAATTTGATAACTCAGCAAAGTATTGTGCAAAAAGGTACATCACCAGTTTGGAGTGCAATAAACTTAGGATGCTCACGTGTGTTTTTGAATCAAAACGTTTTCATAGATGCATTATATAGAGGGATAGAACAAAGGTGGAATAGTGCAGCTATTACGTTCTTTGTTCCTTAAAGGGGTCGTGTCAGGTCGAGAATAGCCGAAACGGCTATCGTTATAGTAATTGAAAACACCACAAAATATATACCTAGCGATAAACATGGTTTGATGTAGATGCATAGCTGCATTTTGAAACCAGCAAGATACTCTCAAATATCGACAGATGCTATGGTAAAAGTAACTACCCAAAATCCATTTACAATACCTCAGGATGCTTCATTTCATAAGAGCAGATCAAAATGCGTTCCACAGTATCACACTTTAGAATGATTTATTTGATTTGTGAGAAACAGATACATAAAAACTACTGATTTTGATACATTCCATAATTGGTGTACGCATTTGCTTTCATGTTTTAAACAAAACCACTAAACGGCTATTAAACTCATCCCGCTAAACCGCTAATGGTATAGAACTCACAGTGTGAACCAGTGCAAATGGAATGGAAAATGTTTATATTATTTTTTTTTAAATGAAACAAAAGTTACATCAAATTATTCGAGAAACACAAAAAGGTACATCCTTTTTCGCAAAAAAAATCTTAAAAACGCCGGCGTGCACTGTTGAAATATAAATTTTAAGATAAAATAAAAACTCCTTGCACGCATTGTTCCTCCCTTTCAACGAAGAATAAAATCGCCCCTATGTAATCACGTTAAGCATTATGTGACTGAGAACAACGCAACCTAATAAAGAGAACGATATTCGGTTCATTTGGTTTGTTCACCAACCCCAGAAGAAACGCAGTTCATTAGAACAAATGTCACTGTAATGGAGCTGCAGAAACGTTCGTTTATTTTCACTTCATTATTTATACCTTTACGTTAACGATCCATACGATCCATGTAACAGCTTCTTCTATCCTCTGTCTGCTTGCGTGAATGTTTTTTTTTTTTTTGTCAATACGCCACCTAGCGTCTCGTTTGCTTCTACGGAACTCTCCTTTCGCAATATATGCATCTATATATATTCGATCCGCTCGGCGTTTGAATCGTTTTAGATATTATCATTACTTTAGTTAATATTTATACTACTTCTACCACTCATTAGATTTCATATTGTTTTGTTTTTTACCTCCTCTTTTTATGGATTACTTCTCAACAGACAACATCGCAACAGTTATCCGTTTCCGCGATGAGTTTACGAGCTTCCCCTGCTGCTGGATATACCAGCCATTTGCTGCACGCCCAGCACGGGTTGGCTTATATCTTCTTAGTGGACTGGATGGGGTTCTGCTTCAGCTGCAGAATGATGGAACGCATTCGAGAGATGTCTTTGCTGGATTTGTTCGTCTTTGGATTGAAATCGCACAGTTTGGCGATCCGTTCCCATTCGGTGCCTGGTTCGATTTCGTCCGTTTCTGCCACGAACTGCTTCTCCGCGTTCCTGCAGGGGAAGGAGGATGCAAGATCGCAAAGGCCCCACAAGAAAAGAGTAAAATGGAAAATTAGTAAGAATGCCAGCTCATTAATCATTTGTAAGTTGATGGGCCCTCCGCACACAGAGGTATGAAATGAATGATACAATCCATGAACTACAAACAGAATAATAACACACATAAAATTAGTTAATAGAAGGAAATGTTTACAGGATTTAAACCAAAGCCAAAATATGTGAAATACGCAGGAGATTCATTTGGTTCCACTCCTTCTAATCACAAGCAGAGACCAAAATCGAAATAATGATAAAACTACAAATTCCAAATCATCAGCTACGAAACTAAGGGTTAGAATAATTGTACCAACTTAAAGTCCCACAGTGAGAAACATCATTACTTACTTGGCCGATTCCCTGCACTCGGCGGTTATTTGTTTTAAAAATCGCACAAAAGTCGATTCGATTTTAATTATATAGAGAATTAGTGAAAGAAAGAAGAAGCGGGTTAGAACCATGTTTGCAGGTGAGATGAGGAGCAAAGAATGGTGCGTAATGCATCAGTTTAGTAGCGATAGCCTGGTTCACGGATTAGCATAGAGTATTAACCGGGAAGCTCAATTCCCCACTTCCACTATTACATCCTCTCTCTCTCTCTCTCCACCCATTTTTTCTCTGTATAGCGATACAGTAAATGCAGGGATGAATCTCGGACGTGCACACAATTCCGCTTAAAATGCGCCATTGGCGATGATACAATGAAGGACGGGAGAACGTACCTATTGGCCGCTTTTGTCTTGGAGATGGCCTCATCGTGATGCTTGTACCAGTCCTCTAGCTCCTTGCGGGCCTGCTCGCGCAGCTCATCCTTCTTGCGCTCCTCTTCGCGATCCTTCTCTTCCAGCCGTGCCTTTTGGTCCTCGCGCCACTTGCGGATCTTTTCCGGTTCCTCGGTGACCTGCTTAGGAACTGTAACGAAAATCGTAACGACAGGTGTTTAAACGAAGTCAACGGGCACATCGCTCAGCCTCGGAGGGAACCTTGCTCTATTTTGGCTATCTCTGGCTTGCTGGTTCGTATCTCTGCTAATCAGTCGAAGTAAATGAATTCAGCAACGAAAAAACGATAATGACTACAGATTGAAACAACAGAACAAAGAGCTAGCGGCTAAGTACATTGCCTCATTGGCACGGGATATGTTAATATGGAGCGTGGTTCTAGATTGATACATTTCAAAACATTCGTTGAGTTTGTTCCTTATTTTAACATAGTCCCCTGCTGCTCCGTCGAACTTACCGGTGAAGCCTGCAAAATCATCATTATCATCTTCTACGAAAATCGGAGGAAAAAAGAAACACATTTGTACAAACATCATTAGAAAAGAAAAACCAACGAGTGACAAACTTAAACGCGTACGGTAGAAGCATAACAAGCAACATAAGGTTGGTGGAAGGTGCACATGGGAATGGGGAGCAAGGGAGCGGGGTAAAGGTTCACTTCTTGGGACCTACGGTAACCGCAGCCGCTTGGGGAACGAAGCACATGTTTTCATTCATCGGCCACAACAGGCAACAGGCATGCACTACGAGAAGTTATTGTAAAGGGATTAGGTTAGCCGTCGCACGCGTTTGAAGCGTTGCAAATGGAAGCGGCCGGTCACATACAAAAGACACGAAGGACTCCAAAGATCCACGCCAGAAAGACCGGTGGTTAGTTTAGTCATTTTGAGTTCATTAATCTCACAACCGGGTAACGGTAAGTAGCTACAAATGGGTGGTCTATTAACTGTTTCTATGCTATGATGAGAAGTAATTACTGATGGAGGACGACGGGATAACAGAGATCAGTAGTAAGGACAGAATGGTATGAGAAAGTTGTGTGTTCCAGGGAGTTTCGTGTTTTATTTACCTGTATTGAGATTATAGTCGGCAGTAGTAGTGGATGGCTCGTGCGCATCGGCATTATTGATCATTTCAAAGCTTCCGTTTAGATCGTTTTCGAGTCCGGTCGATTCTATGATTGCATGTGTTCGTGTTCCGAGTATCAAGTGCGGGTTTAACGACGATGGATTTCAGCGCAAAGCGTGCCATGTTCGATCGTCAACAACAGAGTTGTGCGTTGAAACGATTTTTTTCAATCCAAGCAAACATCCGGCGCATAATGAGGTTGTCAGTATGTCACCAAACACACGCACGCGGAGTTAGAAAGAAGCAGAACGTAAAAAGGCCAAACAACATAAACGGAAAGGAGTTCAGTTCAGTGGTGGTCGTGGTGGTTGTGGTGGGTAGAAGAGAGTAGATGTAGAGTAGAATCCGGATGTAGTATAAAAGAAACAAAATAAACGAAAAAAGATTAAAATTGCACGACAGGCAATGGCCTGGCTCAATGAGGTTAGTGAGGATGTTATAATGTAGTAATGGGAGGCGAATTTAAATTACATCATTGTTATCATGTTATCTAGAATCTGCCCTCGGTGGATTTTCCGCGTGGAAGGATATGTCTGGACAAAAATGATGCTGGTTCTCTTCATCAAAGGAAGCTGCAGCGAAGCATACAGCAAATGAGGATAAAGCAAACGGACGATAAGCATGTGTACAGCGAGTAGCCCTGACATCCTGATAAGACACACCAGTTTCAAGTGCACTATCAGGCATGTTCTCTTGTTCACTGGATCATATTTGAGCTTCCTTGGGGACACTCGTTAATTGAATTAACGATGGAACTATGCTTTCTCTGGCATAGGAGGGGCGTACGTTGTGCGATGGACTGATAAAAGGAATCTCGGCCATCCCGAAGATGGCTTGGACCGAATCGCCACTGGTGTGGGCGGTGACGATGACACACAAGTACCAGCGCTCTACCACCGGATGACTAATGATACGGTGGGCTACGCGGGGGGATATCTTGATCTTTGTGGGTTAGATGTTCGGGATAAGTAGTGACCAGATGAGTAAAAAGCCGGATGATGGAAACGTTTTCAAAGGGTTTTGTGGTTCTCGGGAAAGGGGAAGA